>NW_004955427.1:17099355-17186088 GCF_000276665.1 Chinchilla lanigera | reverse complement strand
ACCGGAGAAAAACCAAAAAAAAAAAAAAAAAAAAAGGACACCCCTATCCAAAAGTATGCTGCACAGAGAGGTGAGTTACAAAGCTAAGGAAAATACATTAGCGCAGCGGTCAGACAGAGGTGGCGCTGCCTTCGTACTGCGCAAGTCAGTGGCGGCGGCAGCAATGTCCATGGTACTGTTACTGGGCAGTAATATGTCAGAAAGTGTTTCTTCCCTCACGGATGTTTCCCTTGTGACAATTTTTAAAGGTCTTTTTCGGAGATTCAGTGACTTAGAAATATAGTATCTAAGTAGTTTTTCTCAGACATTCAAATGCAAGAAATACTATCCACCAACTCCAGGAAAGTGTTTCTCTAGGGAGGATGGAACTGGGCTTTAGCTCTGTCTGTAGTGGTTTATTTCTTTAAGGGAAAGCTTTGAAGCAAGTCAAGCAAAATGTTAACATCTGTTAGATCTGACTGCAACATTCTTGCCTGTTGTCATTTATGCTACGTTCTGTAGTTTTCCATATGTTGGTAATATTTTACATTTTAAAAGATTAGTCTTGGAAGTTGTAAAGATAACCACTAAGTAGGATTAAACACAAATTATATGCCGGTATATCACTGAAAAAGAGAACAGCAAGCTACACAGAATGTAAAAGAGCACACTATTTTAAAGCATAGAAAAAAATGGAAAGAAATAGGAAAAAATGCTCAAAGCAAGATGAGAAATGTCAGATCTTAAGTCAGTGATGAGGTTCAGTCTAAATTGTTTCCAATCTTCTATTTAGTGATTACTGATAATATTAATGATATAATACTATTTATTACTTCTTAATATATATCTGAAGTTATGCAGTATGGTATACTTATGCTTTACATGTTTTGTGTCCTATCATACACATGACAACTCTGAGTCAAGAAATTCTTACATATTAGTTTATAAAAATGAGGGAGATACATCTTTTTAAAAAGTCAAAAATTTACAGTAAACTGGGCATTGTGGCACGTGCCTGTGATTCCAGCACTTGGAAGGCTGAGGCAGGAGGATCACAGTGAGTTCTGGGCCAGCCTGGTGAGTTCAAGGCCAGGCTGAACTGCAAAGTGAGACCCTGTCTCAAAAAACAGAACATAGTTTTCTACAGTGTGAAAACAAGACAAAACAAAAGTCACAGTGAAAGACATCGATATTTTTGTCTGACAAACCGAAAGAAACATAAATTAGTTATTAATTAATCACATCATACAAGGTACAATAAAGGTAAAATTATGAAATGTTATATAGAGATTAATCTTATAAAAAGGAGATTCTGTAATCAATACCTAGTATACCTTATATATATCTATATATACTGAGTAATGGAAGATTAAAATAATTAAACAAAGTCATTAGAAATGACTATGGTCTGAATACTTGTGTTCCTACCAAAATCTTCCATTGAAATCCTAACCCTCAAGCCCTGATATTAGGAAGCTGGTGCCTTGGGATATAATTACAGCATAAAGGTAACTGTCACATTAGAACCGGTGCCCTGTTAAGAAAATTGTAGACAGGGGCTGGGGATTTAGCTTAGCAGCAAAGCGCCTGCCTGGCAAGCGCAAGGTTGTGAGTTCAGTTCCTGGTCCTGGAGAAAAACAAAAAAACAAAAAAACAAAACAAAACAAAAAAAAAAAAAAAAATGAAAATTGTAGACAGGTACATAGTCCATTCCAAAACAGGAAGACACAGTGACAGGGAGCTTTTGTGAATCAGGAAATGGTCCCTAACCAAATACTGAATTTATCAGCACCACCTTCTGAGTCTTGAGCACTGTGGGAAATAAACGCCTGTTATTTGAAAGCTACCAGTGTGTGACGTTCTGCCTCAGCAGACCAACAAAGTCAAAATTCAAGAAAGGTTATGTGAAATCTTTAAATATTTAAAATATTTACAGATTCGGGAGACAAAAATAAAATAATAATATATAAAAGTCTTTCTTAACCTAGAACGTATGGATTGGTTCTGAGTCTTTTTGAGCTCTTCATGAATTAACGTTCGTGTGTGTGAGGATGAGCTTTTCTGGAAACATGGTACTTCCATTATATTCTCTAAGGAGTTCCATGGATCCACTCAGAGTGTTTGGGACTATATCTATATATACATGTAAAATCACATTGAGCTGGGCATGGTGGCACACACCTGTAATTCCAGCACTCAGGAGGCTGAGGCAGGAGGATCCTTGCAATGTTGCAAGTTTGAGGCCAGCCTGAACTGCACAGAGAGACTCTGTCTCAAAAAGACAAAATTAATTAATTAATTAATTTAATTAAATTGAATTATAAATTGTATATATTCTCTACATTAAAAATACATTACTTTTTAAATCCATGGAACATTTTTAAATTTTTATACAAAGTCACAGGGGAAATAATTTGAGATTAGTTAATGCTAAACTCTTGAACAAAGTATCACATTCTATCATAATAAGAATTGTAACATCATATTGTCTGGTTCTCTACCAAGTACAGGGCATGTAGATTAGGTTCTACAAATATCACCTGAATTCATCAGTTAATCAGCAAATAACCTTGGGAGAAGTCCTTTATTAAAGAATTAGTTCCCTAAATAACTCTAAATGCAGACAGTTTTGCAGGTGATTTCTTTTTTTTTTTTTTGGTTTTTTTTTTTTGGTTTTTCTCCGGTACCGGGAACCGAACTCACGACCTTGCGCTTGCCAGGCAGGCGCTTTTGCCGCTGAGCTAAATCCCCAGCCCCTTTGCAGGTGATTTCTAACAACCCTACAAAAGCAGATGCATAAAACTGTAAATTTTTCCACAGTATGAAAAAACTTCAACAAGTAAAATTTTTTATCTTCAGATATAGTAAACTCTAAAACTACAGCATGAGCAAAATACCTGTAAAAATCCTACATGCTAAAGTTACATATGTCCAAATATATACATGTCTATATAAGAATTAAATCAGAGGATATCAAATATATACAATATATGAAAAACAGACCATAATAATACAAGTAGAGTTAATTCAGGAAATTTTTTTAATGAGGCAAAAATATCTAGTTCAGAAATATCAAATTAATTTAATATGAGTGTACTCAAATCATGAAAGTAGTAAGTCTATAAATAAAAAACTATGAGCGCTTTGTTAGATAACAAAAGAGTCAGTGATTAAAGTTTTACATATATAAAGCCAAAACATACCAAAAGATATACTTTTAACTGGTAATGAATGAGCATCTAAAAATATTAGCCTATTCAGTCTAATTCATGTTTACCAAAGAAACACTTACAGGTATGATCATTAAGATCAAGTCAAGAGCTCTTATTGCCATGTATTGAAAGTCAGATATTCTTGTTGTTGACAGGTATAAATACCTGAAAAATACAGAATAATTGAAACAAGATAAATATTTCAAAGTACACTTAGAAATAAAAGACTTTTAACAAGGTGTGATGGTGCATGCCTGTATTCCCAACACTCAGGAGGCTGAGGCAGGAGGATCGTTGCAAGTTGAGACCAGCCTGGGCTACAAAGTGAGCTCAAGACCAGCCTGAACTGCATAGTGAGACCCTCTCTCAAAAAGACAAAAAAAAAAAAAAAACCTAGAAAACCTAAAGAACAAACAAACAAAATCAAATAAAAGAATTTTAAAAGTAAAATTCTAGATTCGGGCAAAATAAATATTTAACTTCATATAATATTTATGCAATAAAAGTAAAACAGTATACCTTAGGTAATAAATAATGGAAGCCCAAGAAGAGAAATCAATAGGGTATCAGATATAAAATGAAGTTATAAAATCTCTTAAACTTTGTAAAAGATTCAATTAACAAAAAGAAAATATAAATTATTTATATTACAAAATCAATATAATGAGAAAGAAAAGAAAATAAATAGATTTTCCAAATGCAAATTCTCCCTCTACTATTTTGTTGACATTATAATTTTAATTTAACGTGTAATTTAAATGTGGTGCCCCTTAAAATTCCTATTTTTTCTCCTCAATACATTGCAATTAAATGATCAAAAGTTTAGTATAGGATTTAGCAAAAAGAGTGTATTTCACTCATTTTTTTAAAGTTAAAAACGACCGAATTCCCCATGACAGTAACACAGTTGGATAAATAGTGGCACAGTCACATAGGGAAATATAATGCACAGTCATGTTAGAAAGAAAAGGAAATAAAACAGGGAAGTGTTGAAGGCATTTAAAACAAAAGCACTGTGTCCAACCATGTATATTATATAGGGTCTAAATACCTTCCTCTATGAAAAATATAGGCAGACAGATTCACCGTTATAGTAGGGGTGTATATCTAAGATTAAATAGTATTTTACTTCCTGTTTCTAGTCCACATAGATTTCACAATTGCAAAAGAGATAGATCCATATATTGTAGTTATAATTCAGTTGATACCTTAGTCATGTTCATACCAAACTTAAATATAGATCTAAAATACTTTTTAAAATAGCTTTTGGAACCAAAACTGAAAATTCAAGGTTTCAAAGATGCGTTCAGTGTTATTTGTGAGGGACCTACTGACAAAGTCTTTTTATGAACCAAGAATAAGAGTCAGAAACAAAACCTGAGAACAGCTCCCGTGAAGGGAAAAAGCACGTGGTGGCTTATTTAAAAAACTGGGAAATCTGCAGACATAATTGTCTCTATAAGAGTTTAAAATGCTGATATTATACATTAAAGCATTTTAGAAGTGTTTATACCAATATTTGCTAGGGTTATAAACTGATTTAACATTGTCTCATAGTCACATTGCATGGAAAATACGTTCTCTATCTTTAAGAAGATAAAAACTAGCCTGAGTAATAGATTGAGAGTGTTATGCTCATGAGCATAAACTGTGATTGCTCACTGTGCCTTAACAATGATGAAATCGCTAAAGGCTTCATAGCAAGATACAAAACCCTAGGGAAGCTATTAAGAATTCAGTATTAACAGTTCATGGGGGGAAATGGATTCCACTTACTAAAATGATTTTGTAATGTTTTCTATAAAATGCAAATACTTCATCTCTGTGAAGTTGGATGTTTTAGATAGGTTTTATTTGAGTCTTTGTTCTCAAACAGGAGCAATGTGGTATTTCCGGTGGAAACCAAAGGCTATAATACCTAGTGAGTAGTCAGCATATAATAAACCTAGGTTAAAAAACAGAAGGAAAGTAATTATTTGCATTGAGAAGATTTAGGCCTTGAGAGCTATTTCAGACAGGTAGAATTACCTGACACTGTCTGACACCTAAGAGTATGCAATAGAAACTGCTGTGGTCCAAATTGGAACATCTGCAACATTTTCCTGAGAGGTACTTTCTTCAGGATCTGCTTTTGTCCAGACGCTGTGATGCCCAATACAGTAGAGATCAATATACTTCCAAGTCCAACTTTGCATAATGTTCCAGAATTCCCTACTTGTACCTGCAGGGAGAAAACACGCACACAAAAAAAATCAAAACAGAAAACAAAAATGGTAAAAACTAACAGCTGATGAAAAGAAAGCTGCTTTCTTTTGGGAATGAATAATCTCTGCTTAGAAAAGACTACCAAATGTTGTGGTTTTTCATTTGTTTTTTAGTCATCTTGCAGTAAGGGAGAAGTGAGGAAAATGCCAGGTCCTGAAATTGCTCCTCGTGTAGCTTCTGAGAACTGCTATGATTTTGCAAACAGTTCACCAAAGTATAACTAAAAAGGAGAGCTTGTGTTTCTGGAATGAGAATAAACTAAGATTCCGAGACAGACTGGTGATTTGGAGGCTGGTGATTATTACCCTTTCTAATTGTTCTAAATGTTTCTTAAAGCTAAATAAACATCTTTTAAAAAATAAAATGATCCATATGTTTGATTTTGAATTTTGTCCATTATTCAAAATTTCCAGTTCTTACTTACACTAAACATAATTTGGAACTGCCACATGGGAAGTCTGTCCTGGATAATGACGTACTGCAAATTCAGAAAAGGAAAATCAGTAAGAGATAAACCAGGAAATAATTTTCTTCTTTCTATCAGAAATTGCATTTGTGTGTCTGCCATTGTCTCTGCATATTTTGAGTGTGTAAGTGTGCACTTGTGTATCTGTCTTTATTCCTCTTTCTGCTCATCTTGTTCTCTATTTTTCATGCACCTTCCCTTGCACTACATTTGTGCCCCCATCATGAGGAGAAACTAGAGAAATTACATTGGGTTCAAAATACACCACTGGGGTCCCTGCCTTGAGCCCAGCTCAGGAGCTATTTCCCATGGAGGACGGGGCCCCAGGAGTGTTCAGACTCTGCTGAACCAGGCCTCCCAATCTCGAGGAAGTCCCCCTCAGGAGCTGCAAGCCTTGCTACAGGGCTGTGTTCCCCACCACACATTCCACAGAGCGGGTATGCAGTGTGTCACATGGCAGCACGGCCACTTTTCCATGTTGTCCAATGTCCTGTGTTTTCTCTTAGGGCCAAAATAATAATAATAATTTTAGACTTGACAGTGTGGAACGAAAAATAAAACGGCTTTTTTTTTAAATGCTGGAGGAGGGAAAATAAATTATGTAGAATTATGTCACATCAAGAAAAACATGATTAAAATAAGCCTGTATGAATATTCATCCATGGCTTGACAGAAGGGTTGTAGAAAGAGAAGTGCTTGTATCTTTCTGCTACTGGAGATCTCTTTCAGAGAACTGCATTTTAAAAGAATTTGTGTTGGCCCAAACTGTAGGGGCTTGTATGTGGATTTTAGTTTCTTTCCTCTTGGCATTTCAGATGCCCAGCTCCCTGCTGAAGTAAATTTCCTTCTAATCACAACAATCTCAGGTGGCATCCCTCACTCGCACCAGGACCTCACAGGCTGATGCATTTCAAGGAGCAAGGCACACATTAACATGGTGACTTCTCACCCTTTGTATGGCAGTCCCTGTCCACACAGTGCAAATGAGCGTTAACTTGTATTAATTGTTCTTCCATCTGCAATGTTTAAAGGACAACCATAGTATTCTGCATAGTTGCATTATTTCCCCCTGGGAGTTGTATACTCCACCTGCCCCACTTCTCACCTCCTGGCATTGCCCTGTAAACATTCTGGAATGATAAAATGCTCTGTATTTGCACTGTCCGATACCACAGCCACTAGTCACATGGAGCTTTTGAGCACTTGAAATAGCTGAAAATCAGAATTTTAATGTCATTGAAAATAGCCATATGTGCTGGGGGCTCCTGCACTACCTAACCCGCTGAAAATGTTAGCCCTGAGTGCAAAGCTGTTCCAGAATCCCAAACACTCAAGCACAGTGAATGTGTATGTAGGGCCATACAAATGCTTTTATTCTCCAGGAACACTTTCTTCTAACTTTTGTAATCGTTCTAAATCAGTTATCATCATTTGTCATTATATCTCACCCTTGCTAGGCAGCCATTATAGTTGCTGAGGACTCGAGAAAGATGAAATGTGACATTATTTTTAACTTCACTCTACTGTTCTTCAAATAGCTAGCATGCAGGTACTGGAATATACAATTACACTTCCCATCAAAATGATGTGCAGTGATCAGGAACAATCACTCCAGGCATAATCTGTGTGGGAATTTTTAACCAATCTGAAATAACCACACTTTCTATTCTTTAACCTACTACAGTATTACCAGTATTTAAAAAGAATTAATGTCAAAAATACTACCATTGTTATTTACATATAAATCAGTCCACACCTAACAAAGAGGGCTCAAATATCTTTTAAACTGTATATCCATTGCATTGAAAGAAATCATTCAGACTGATCCATGGAATGAAACTTAAATTGCTTAAAGCTGATGACAGTAGCAATCAAGCAATGGTTATTGCTTATGGAGTATCTGTTATGGCCAGGTACTATGTTGAATGCTCAGTTCTGTATATATTCTTTAATTTGTTCCTAATAACAAGCCTAAAACAGAAGTACATTCTCATGCTTACCGTACCTGTCAGTAAAACAGAGAGAAGTAATTTCCACAGCTTAGCCCAAGTTGGCGTTCCATGCAAGCCTTCTAACCAGAGGGTCAGCCAAACCTCTTACCTGCTATACAGTCCACTTGTTGCGTGGGGAAAACAGCACATCCGATGACTAAAATACTGTTTCCAGCAAACATCAGCCTGAGTAAAATATTCTGGTTATGTTGTCTAATTAGTTAAGTATTTATGGTTTAAATGGGGCTTACTCTGTTAACTTGAATAGTGTACTTATTGACTAAAATAATAAGATGCTACAAGTAAAATTTAAGTTTTCTTTTGGTAGCAGTTATACATACTACTCATCTAAGATTACAAAATATATGTTTAAAAAATCACATTTTATCCCTACCTTTTGCTAACTTTTCTGTATATGGTACACCACATTCTCATCAAGGTACATTTTCTGGAGTTGATATTCCATTGACTTGGAAAGTTTTTCTGAGTAAATAACCTATATGACTCTTCTCTATTTTCTTTTTCTTTGTAATCAGACTGCCTTTCTGGCCATATTTCCCACAGCTGCTGAAGATCTTCTATAATCTGATGAAAACAACCTTCTCCTACCGCAAGGTCAGGAGGTGCTTTTTTCCCACCTTGGCAGGTGGAGCTCTTTCTCCTCTGGGCTAGTCTCTCTATCTACTATTCGTGCCACATATTTGTGGGTGGAAATTGTCAAGGGTTTCTTTGTGGAAACCAGATTTTATGTGATTACAGATACGGAACTATGAGTAACTCAAGGTAACAATCCCAAATCTTTCTCTGTCTACCTAGAACAGGGAAAATCAGTTTAAAAGAACTTGCTGAAGCTCTTGAGCCAGGTTTATGCAGCCTTGTCTGAATTCTTCAGTGGTGCAGGAAATTCACTGCTGCATCAGACACATCATTTTTAAAAACTTTAATCTTTAGAACTCATGAAATAAAATGCTGCTTTCCATAACTTTTCTGCGTTGCATTTAATTCTACTCCTTAGGTCAAAGGCTAGATGTAATGTCTTTTTTATATCACTGTTCAAATAAGAAATCCATTCATCTTTCTTTCCTGAATGGTCTGTCCTGAGAGCTTAGTTCATCAAGGTCTCTTTTGCTGCCTCTAATTATGTATACGGTATAGTATCATTTGATCTGTCAAAGTACACTGGAAAGTTTTGTGTCCTGGGTGCCATTTCGCTAATAATGAAGGTTTGTACAATTGTTGAGGAAATTTTCGTGACTCTTTTATTGGTTCTCAACTCATTGGAAACCTGCCAGTACTAAAAGTATAAAAATATCTAAAAGTACTATACATGACTGTGTTTTGCTTTTTCTCAATACTGTTAAAATTTCTAAGCCTTGAACCATTGATTCCTACTTGGAGTAGAAGTCTTGTTCTTGATAAGAGCAGGGCTTTAAATTAAGTTTTAGCTGGTTCTATCACTTGTTAGTATAGGAACAAACATGCTGGGTATGTCTGTATGTTTCTGTTTTTACATCTGCAAAGTTTAATAATAATTGCATGTTGTTTAAAAGGTTATAAGTTCAAACAAAATAATGTGAAGTAAATATTGCAAATGATTAGTTATTATTAAGAAGAAATTATTATTAAGATAAAAAAATTAGAAACTCACAGAAGAAGCATATATTTAGACTTTTTTTTTTTTTTTTTTTTTTTTTGTCTTTTCTTCCGGTACCAGGAATCAAACTCACAACCTTACACTTGCCAGGCAGATGCTTTTCTGCTGAGCTAAATCCCCAGCCCTTAGACTTTTAATTGTTGTAATTTGGATCATGGTCTGATCCTTTGCACAAAAGAGGCCCAAAGAACTCAGAAACCTAAGCCAAGGGATTCCTTGAGTCTCTTGCTGTGTTTGGTCTGTGTGTCCAGACCAAAAGAAGTCTTCACCAAGACCAGCATAGGGATTCTCACTCGGAATCAAACTCACAGCCACTTAGATTGTGCCTCACTTACTTACTTATTTCTCCAATCCAGTTTTTCATAAAAGCAGTTGGACATATAAGCCAAATTTCATCTATAATAATTGAGGCCCACATCTGGTACAGTCATCGATGACTAGGGATAATCCTGAGAGGTTTATCGAGTATGGATTATGGACCAAACGGCAAAAGTCATGCAAAAGGAGAATAGTGAGACAATGACTGACTTGTCTAACATTGTGATTTCCTTTTCTACTTTCTGGAAGATAATTTTAGAGCTTAGGTGACTTCAGTGATTATAACTGTGATCAGTGTTAGGCTATTACCAATTATCAGGGAGAAGAGAATCCTAATTTCTCCTATTTGGTGATTTCTGTGGCATACATATTCCTACCATAATTAACTCAAATCTACTAGCTTGAAGTCATTGATGTGAAATAACTGAACACAAAAGTGTGAAGAGATGCATGGTAGTGTGCCAAAATATAGTATTTGCAACATAAAAGTATAATATACATAAATAACCTGAAAACTACAGATAAGCGTAAAATGTATAATAAAGTACAATGGTAAGGTTTCAGTATTTATTACCTTTGCTTTATCTGGTTGTAAATCTATGCATTTTTATTTTTATAATGATTAGCACAATTCCATGAGAATTTCAAAATTGGATCTCATGAGCTTATATAAGCCAGCTCCAACATATGGCTCTTGGCAAGATGAAACCATTCAAGACTTGGCCTCTTCCCTTATAAATTAATTCAGAAACTGAAGCTTTTACATGAGAACCAATTAGAGAATAATACAAACCATTATATACTTAAATACGAGTGGGTAGGTATAAATAAGACAGGTGTTTGTAAGAAGGAAAATCTCAGTCACACCAAAAAGCAAGGGTATTCTGTACTGTTCACATCAATATTTTCCCCATCTTCAACTTTCCCAAAATATATTCTTGCATGGTCTAACATAAATCCAGATAGATTCTGATGCGGCAGTGTGAGATAATGTTCTTCATTGGTTGTAATGTTTTCTGAGGATCATTCATTGCGAGCTGTAACAAAAGATGTTGTTTGGGAAAGCAGAATTGAAAATTAGCAGATCTCATAGATCAGGTTAATAATTCATAAAGTCTGCACTTGGAGAGAATTATTTGCAAGCTGGATTGATGGACTATTAGAAGTAGTCAATGACTGCCCTTGGGAAACCTTGAGAAAAGGGATCAGGAAAAGTGGCACTTGGGTTTAATAAACTTCAGGCTGCTCAGATACATCTCCTAACTAATGGATTGTGACATACATAGCCTGGGCTTTGGCCAGCAGTGATACCCAGTGCTGTAATTGTCTTGCATATAGAGTGACTGTCTCCAAAGAAAGTTGTTGCTGTTTGAGAGAGTAATTACAAAGCTGCCAGAAGGAAGAGCAGTCACCCCACCAAGCTCCCCATGATTTATTGGATGTATTTGTTCTCTTAAACGGATGTCTCTTTCTTCCTAGAATGTTTTCACACCTCAATATGTATCTTTCTTCCCCTGAGCTCATCTCATTTGTGTCTAAAATATTGATCTCATTGACAAAGGACAAGGCAGTGTGTGTTTGTGTTTGTGTGTATGTGTGTGTGTGTGTTAGAGAGACAGAGAGAGGGAGGGAGAAAAAGAGAGAGAGCGAGAGCACATGTGTGCATAATATTCACTGACAGGTCCTTTCCTTCATATCACGTTATGATCTAGAAAGATTTGGCAGAAAGTTTTCACTTTCTCCTTGAAAATTCTGCTGATTGCTTCTGCTCTTGAGAAACGAACTGCATTGTGAGGCTGGAAGGCCCTTCAGTCTTTTCTGTGGCATTTGTCCATGAAGTCTGCAGTAAGAACTGATTTATGAAAGCACACCAAGGCAAGAAAACCATAATGTTTGTGACAAATTCTTTTACATCCATTGTACATCAGCAGTTTTAGGAATGTTGTCCCCATGGTCTCCTAAATATCAAATGTCTTCTGTCAAATAACTTTAGCATCTTGCTAAAGTTAAGGAGCTTGGAAGGGTTTGGTTACCATCTTCCCTTTGGAGAAGTAATCAAAATCAAGTATTTTCTCCCTCTGTGGGCAAATATTTTCACTTTCCCAAAGTGGATCAGAGGAACAGAATGTGTTTTTGTACTCCATGCGCTCACTAAAACACACATCCACCTTTTACCAAGGCAAGGTTTGTGTCTCTCACTTTTCTTCAAAATTTCTAACTGGAATCTTAGAAAAAAGCCAGGAGTATGAAATTATCAAATATATTATGTCAAACCCATGATTATAATTGAGCCAAACTGGGGTTCAAGATACATCATCCATCAGAAAGGGTTGTTAACAAATTTTTTCTTATTACTAATCAGCACAGGAAAATATAATGTATGGGAAAAGCTGGAACTATAGAACACTTGCTTTGAGAGTATGAAAAAAAGGTAACTGTTTCAGGACAGTTCAGGGCTTTCCCTGCTGTTAGAGCGAAAACCTGAATTAGGTGACTTCTTTTGGTCTCTTCTACTTGCTGTGAAACTAGATCATATGAGATTATCATTTAATTTTAAAATTAATTTCCTTTCTGTTTTCTTAACCTGTGTCAGTTTCAACAGTGCCCAAGCTGAGCTGACCTTGCTACAGGTATAGTGGACAAAGGATATGAATACTGAGCTGGAAACCATGAGTCTTGGCTATTTATTCTGCAAAAGTTTGCTGTGAGAAGGCAAATACAGTTTCTTTCAGAGAAAATTATATTTATTGTCTAAGTTTTTGAGGCGATTTCTAAGTATAAGAATAGTGGGTATACTGTAATTAAGGCTTCTTTTGAATTTGAAAAACTATGTTACGTATTTCCACAACAAGGTAGACCACTCTTATTCATCAGAATATTAGGAGAAAGATGAAATTTAATGTTACATTTTCTTCTCCTTTACAGAGACATAGTAACAATGGTACTCTCAAGATGCAATTGATAAGACTAGTGTGATTTAATAGTTGAACAAATCATTCAGAATAATGTTATATAGAGAAATTGCTGTGCTTGTAGAGTCATATCAAACCACTGAATAAATTTAACAATGACCCTACAAAGTCTTTTCATTCAAAAAATATTTTTTAACACCCAACTCGTGACAAACATTGTGAGGGATATAAAGAATTCTACCTTCATAGAGTTTATATTTTCCTTACTTTTTAAGCTTTTACTTTAAAAGCTAGATTAAGTAGAAAGTATTACTATCTCTCCAGAGGAATAGGTAAAATATTAAGCTTCTGAGTGTGAAGTATTTCCTTCTGCCTGAAGGAGGAGGAGGAAATTCAAGTTTCCATGAGTGTGGGACAATTTCTGCCTGACATCCAGACCTCGAGTCCACATGATAAAGCACATGAGCTAAGAGATTTCCAGACACAGAACAGCATGGAAAAATGCAGTGAAGAAGCAGCAGACACACAAGACACATAACAGCAAAAGCATTTAGGTATTTTTGGTTATTGCTGTTTTCTTGCTAGCGTGAAGAGTATGCGAGAAAGAAGTACAGAATGGATTAAGATTGGCTCGTAAAATGCTATGAAATGTCAAGTTAGGGAATTTGGGTCTCATCCTGAAGCTTGAGTTCTCAAAGTTTTTCTCTCTCAGCACACATAAAAGATATTTTTTAATATGTAGGAAATTATCACAGCAAATTTTGTATATGATAACTGTTTGCTCAGAAATCATCAATACATAAGTGAATGAGTGATTTTAGAAGAGAATAGTCAAGAATCTGTTTGAATTTTTTAAGGTAAATTATTTTCAAACATCAACATGATAATCATTACTTTGGCACATATGAGAATAGATAATAATACTTTAGTAAGTTGAAGTAACTGGATTAAGGTCTACAAGCCATGGCGTCAGTTTATTTCAAATAAGAAAATATGATTTCGGGGAATACTTTTCAGTTTTAGAGAGTTAGTGTTTAGCTAGTAGAGAAAATAAAGTAAAAGAAAGCAATGAGAAGCTGATAACATATTTAATTGTATGATAAAGAAAACTTGGACTCAGGAGGCAGCTGTGAAAATGGAGAGGAGTGTGGAAAGTTTTCAGTTATTACAGGACGGTGACTCTCATAGCATAATTGAATTAGGTAAGAGAAGGGAGCTGTGGGTGGCGGAAGTCAGAACTGTCACAAATTAAGTAAAGGTTCAAATGGGAATTTGAGTGGGAAGATGGTGCCCTTAAAATAACAATGGTGTCAAAATGAGAAATGAGTTTAGAAAGTGAAAAAAGTAATTTTATTTTGTTGTAAAATAAGCTGGAGTAATTTAAGGAATTCCCAGATTTTCAATGGGAAAATTGGAATAGCATAGCCCAAGCAATCCTTAGAGAAAGAAGGCTAGGAATTTGATGTGGTGCTCATATATGAAGAGTGATAGCAGCAGTGATAAGGCTGTGTGATACTGTTTTTTTCTTCCTCTTATACTATGGCAATAATAAGAAGTAAAGTATGTATGTCCCCATGTATCTGTCCCCATGTATCTATCAGGAGGGCTACTTTTATGGTATAGAGTATGAGAAAATTTGAAGTGCATGTAACAGGAAGTCAGTAGTAGAACAATGGTGGTAAAAGAATATAAAAACAAGCACCAACCTGGTTTAAGAATCTTTAGGAGTGTGATACACTTCAACGACAAGAAAAGACTTGGGTAGACTGTTGGTCTGAGTCTTTCAAGAAGGAGATGAGTGAATTTAGAAGATATATTAAAGGATATATTGAAGGATAAAAGGGAAGGAGCCAGAATAGGAAGATAAAGTCTTCCAGCCACAGTGTAGGTCCCACAGCTATGACAGGAGAAGACAGAAAGAGGAAGGAGTACATAGGAAGAGTTTGAGACTGTAGCACAGTTCTAAAGTTTGGCCATATTGATTGTTACCCCTCAGATCGAAAGCACCCACCTGAGGAGTCATGAATGCCACCAAACTGTTGATGTCATCACCATGCTTACTCTTTAGCTGAGAGCAGGAATGCGTGGCCTTAGTATAAATGTGGTATTGGATCAAGGGCACATCACCTAGGAATATCAGTCAGCTCCACCTAAGCAGCTCACTTTCCTTAGTATTACTGCAAATGAATGTGGTTAATTCCAGGAAGGGGGCAAAGTATTAAAATTAGTCAGGTCAATAATTGGGTTTGGTGGTACAGAACAGGGTATTCCCTGACCACCTGACCACAATGTACTCCTGACCCTGTGAGTTTGAGTGGGAAAGGAACAGATGCTACTAATGCTCTATAGTTCACACTGAGGCTTGGATACTTTCTATGTGTGTTTTGTTGAATGTATTGCTTAGTTTCGCTGCTCTCTGTAGAAAGCAGATACCACAGCCCAGGGAGTTGCGGTGAGGGTTAACTTACTATTTTATGTACTTTACTTTAGTTATAAAATCAACATTTCCTTTCTACCATTGAAACATTAATCCTAATGTTTAGATTGTATTTTATTTTAATAAATGAAATACAGACATTTCATTCCCCACTCAGTCCTTTAGTTTTTGCACACCTTTGCTGTTCATATCATCTCAGTGTTACAATGGAAAGTACCACCAAATTAGTCAGCTTCCACTTCTCTTCCACTGTTATCTTGTATTTTTTGTATCCTTTTATCAGGCTTACTAATGCCCCTTAGATAAATTTCTATGACAGAATGTTTGCATTTATGCAAAAAAACTGTACGTAGAAAATTTCAGAAAAATGTTGAAGATAAAAGTGTTAGTTCATAGTAGATCGGGGTCCAGGGATATAGCTCAGTGGCATAAACACCTGCCTGACAAGCACAAGGTCCTGTGTTCAATCCCCAGTACCAAAAAAAAAAGTTACATAATAGATCAGGGATTTTATAGCACAAAATGTAAAATACTAAAATGGGAATACAAAAGCATGATTTGATTGGCAAGTAAAAAAAATTATAATGCAAAAAGAAAGAGCAGAACTTAAGTTGCTGATACTACTGCTTATTTCAATGATAGGGATTAAAGCAGAATAATGGAAAGTATTTAGAAAACATAAATTCAATTTCCCATTGATAGAATAAAAGAACAAAATGGTAGTAGGACTCACAGAAAAAGCAAAATTTGTTTTAATTTAACTTCTACTACATGCATAGTTCATATCTTAAATTTCTCAGATGGTTAGCATGTCCTATCAAGAGATTATGATACAGCAGCAACAAAATTACAAACCAAAGGATTGCTTAAAGAAATTCAACAAAAATGATCATAGAAATCACAGAATATTCATGTAACCATAAATAATTGATGTAGTTAGTATTCTTTCATTTGGAAATAGGAAGATTGATAGATGAGACCAATTAACGCCATTAAGCTATGTATTTGTTTAAGTCATAAAAAATGAGAAGTTATTCTTAATATTTCATGTGCTTAATATAAGCAAAACTTATATGTTGCTTAGAAGAAAGTTTATAGAAATCACTGTTAATTACAATACTCCTTGAAAGGAAAGCATAGAGAGGAGGAATAAAAGTAATATTTGTTACATATCTAACAAGTTTTAGGCACTGTGATCCATCATCTTATTGTACACTATCATTTAATTTCATCAAAAAGTTTAAAAACCCATTTGATGCATGAAAAATGTATGGTCTAGCCTGAAGCCACTGTTACTTGTATATGTTAGACTCAAAATTTGAATTTAACATGACCTCAAAAACAGTATTCCAATATATCATAATTCCTAGGTTAATAATTTCCAGCACTCAAGGTGATTACTCTTCCTCGTAAGCTAGCTGTGTTTATACTTTTGAATCTAAATTGAAATCCTGGGATTAGGAAATCTTACATCTGCCTCTTGGTGCTTGTCTTAAGACAAGTTCCAGAACTAAATGGACCTGCACAAGCATAGTAAAATATGTTTTTCATTTACTAAATTTACTATCTAGAAGCAACCATTTTGACTAGGCTAATATAACAATCATGAACTGTTTATAATACTCATACAGTAAATATACATTATGGATGCTGAATTGATACAGAAGTAACTAAGATATAAATCAGATAGAACTGTAAAGCAGAACAGAGCAATTAAGAAATCTTTGGGGTACAATAGGCAAATAAGACCTAAAGTGTTGGCACAGATGCATGTTCACAGGTATTTACACACACACATCGTTCACCTCCCTAAAAACTGAGCTGTCTTTTGACTCCAAACACATCTTGGAGGCTGTACTGATATTTCAAAAATATCCTTGTTAAAAGTGTCTAGATGTCTTGATATTTAAAATATTTCCCCCTCTGTACCAACAAACTAGCCACTGTCAATGATTTTGAGAAAAGAGAAAAGCTGAATGAAAACAATAGCACAGATATTTGTAAAAGATAGTGAAAAACAAAGTCTGCATTTTAAATGAAAGTTCTCTCTCTCGGTTCCTCTCCTAGTCAAGGCCAGTCATTGTAAACCCTTTTTATCCCAGGTTATAAATTGCTGTTGATTCCAGTAATGGAAATTCATAAACAAAAAAAGATGACAGAAATTACCTTACTACTGTAAAATGAATCAATACATTCTGAATTTTGACTTCAAACAGTATTGTTCAGGGACATATTTTTACTCCGTGGAGGGCAATAGGAATTCTGGATCAGATATTCTCTAATTTGAATCATTTCTGTTATTGAGTTTTTCTAGCATAAAGAAATAAGCATTTTTATATTCATCATTGGAGAAATGACTTTTCCTTTTACCATTACTAAAAAAAATCTGACATGGATATACAAGTCCCTTGTAAAAATGTCAAAATGCTGGATATTATTTAAATAAAATTTGAAGTCTATAATATTGTCAGTTAAGCTAACTAATAAATGTCTCTCTCACATGGAATTTCACTTTTCTTATCTAGCATATCCTTTATGAGAGTGTTTCATTTTATGAGGAAAAACTATGGTTGAAATCATTGATAGAATGCATACTCAGTTTAATTTTGTCATAGGACAACTCTTGACCTTCCTAAAATACCAAAGATATCATTGGGTTTCTATTCAAAGGTAATTTATTTTCATATAAAATACTGTGTAGACTAAGGTCAGAATTTTTATTTTGTGATATAATCATTGGTGACTCTGTCTCTGGTTTTAGAAGCACGACTGACTCACTCACAGGAGCTAACAGTGTGAAGGCAGAGTCTGGGACAGAAGTCAGAGAATGTATTTGTCAAAAAGTCCTGTGTCTTCGATTCAGCCATTCTCGTTACATGGCCTTCATCCAGAATTCCTCAGAGTATGCTTCAGAATAGAATTAGTTCATTTGAAGAATGGCTTCCGTTTGTTGTCTCCTTGTGAGATTACCTCCAGGCCCAAGCTGGCTCCCACTGGAAGTTCTGTCTGGGGTGCTCTAGGGACTTGTGCTTGCCATTGACATTATTCCCAGTCACTGAATGGTATGGATTTCTTGTGTGTACCACAGAAGTTATCACTTCCTAAGACAAGTTTGCATTTAATGTGGATCACTCCAAACCAGATTTTATCTGCCATAGTATGAGCTAGCAAGCCTTTGTTCTGCCAGAGTAAGGCACAAATCACAGGAATTCCAGCTGACTGGAAAGTCATTTATAATAGAAAGGCTATTTGTGCTTATGTTTTACTCTGAACTTTAACTCTGTTGTCATATTTATTCAAATGTGACACTAGTGTTTTGATGACTTGTGTGGGTTCTAGTCATAGATCAAAAGACTACCTTATGTATTCTGTTACATAGATATCCTTTTGGGGATTTTAAAAAAATAATCATTATAACCATTTGGTAAAAAGAGAAGAAATGTCTATCAACAAACTTGCAGTCTTTTATAAAGTAAAACTTGGACACCTAAGTGATAAGATTTCCCCTTTGCTCCTGTAATAGAATAAGCAAGTATATTTATTTTCTATAACAAAGTATCAGAACCTTAGGAATTTAAAGTAACACAAACATTGTGTAGTTCTGTCAAAAGTCTGATGCATCATAATTAGTATAAATTCCCAGATGCTATCAGGTCTGCCTTTCTTCCTAAAGCTAAAGATTCTCTTTCTTCACTTTTTCTGACATGTGGCACCATTACTCAAACTTGGAAGCCAGCAATGGAAGTTTAAAACTCTTTAAATTGTATCACACTGACTTATCTTTCTGTAGTTAGATGATTCACTGCGTCTTCCAGAAATATAGGTAGATTTGGGAATGATTTGTAGAGGTTTCATTCCAGCAGATGCATGTTTGTACTTCTCCTGAACTTCTTACAATTCGAGTATGATCTCCACATATGGAATTTTATGTTGTTGATTCAAAACTGATATTAAACTCACTGAAAACAGCCATTCAAGAATAAAACATATCTAACATATTTTTGTCATTATAATTTATTTTTTCTAAAAGAAAAGATTAAAAAACAGTAACAAAATAACATAGACAAAAACAAAACCAAGGAAAAGCAATAAAAATGATACAGGTTTTCAAAATAAAATAATGGGGGTTAACAGTGGTAGTTACATTATGTATTGTTATCTTCAATAAAGGTGCTCAGATTACCAGATGTAAGAATGCAAGATTGATCAAACCATAAAAGAGAATAAACAGTAATAAAAAAAATTTAAAAATGGTACAGAGCTTCACTAAACAAGATGGTAGGAATTCACTAATGGTTGTTATATTACATATTGTTGTCTTCAAATTAGTTGTTCAGATTACCAGATATAAGCATGAAAAATTGTTGGAAAAATTTAAGTGTTAACTGTTCCTTTCAATAAATCATTAGACATCAAGACATCAACAGTGCAATTATCCAGCCATAAATGTATATATATATATAAGTATATGTATATATATGTATATATATATATATATATATCCCTTCCTTCATTTTTTTTCTCCTTTCCCTCATCCCAGTTGTTCCTTCCCTTTGAGCAATTTCTTTCCCTTTCATGATATCTACTGTACATTGTGTTTTATTTACTCTTTCAGGTTCTTACACTAGGGAGACAATACAATGTTTACAAGAGACCATACTCACAAGTGAAATAAATCAGGTCCATATGTGTGTCATAATTTACATAATTGCCTGGTTTTATACAATCAATATTTCAGGGCACTATGACCTACTTACCTTCCAGACCACTTAACTTTTCCGAAGTTTTAGACAGCAGCCTTGTGCATCTGCTCTGCATGGAGGGAAATGCTCCAATGAGGTCACTCTTCAGGCTGTCCCATAAGTGCCCCTTGGAGATTGATCGCTTACCTATTACCTGGTGAAGCTCAGTTGGAGTTTGCTTTGTTTGGTGGAAAGGAGAATACATGCAAGTTTGGTTTCCTTTCCGGGACTGGGGTAGATGCAGGCATCTCTGGTGTTCCTGCTTCTCAACCCAGCCTTTCAAGGCCTGTGTTGCTGGAAGAGCCTTGAGGATATGGAAGCATGAAGATGAATTACATTAGGTCAGACATCTCTGTCAGCTGGGGATTTAGCTCAGTGGCACAAGCGCCTGCCTGGCAAGCACAAGGTCCTGAGTTTGATTCCTGGTACCCAAAACAAGTAAACAGGACATCTCTGTGTTCTCATGAGAAAACTGAGTGGCACCTGTTGACACAACCTTCAGCACCTCAGTAAAAGAAAAAAATCAGAAAGCATGTGCTTACTGCTCTGCTTAGTAGCAAAGTAAATAGAAATAAACTAAAATGGGGAAACACGAATTGAGGCACTTTGGTAATTCCAAAGGAAGGCTGTGTGGGAATGACTTTGAACACTGAAATCACTTATGAATCTTACTAAAAGGCTGATTTTGATTTAGTAAGTCTAGAGTGGAATATGAGATCTCACATCTCTGAGAACCCCCACATATGCTGGATAATGCTCTCTTTTAGATTGCAAGAGCAAGTTTACAGAAGTATTCCTCTCTTGTATGACAATAGGACCTCCAGTATGCAAGGATATAGAGCAAGCAGGAACTCCTAAGAAGTGGGTGTTCCCATACATGGGAGTGTGCTTTGTTTCCCCCAGGACTTCCTGGAGACAGGGTGTTTATCTTGTGACTGAAGCACTGGACAAAATAGGTCAAAGGTAATTCCCTGACTCATTGGAGAAATCCTATGCAAATCATTTTCCGGTGACTCACTCCATCCAATTATTCTTTAATTTCCAAAACTAGGATTTGGTTACTTGTCTCAGGCTTCCCTCGGAGATACTGTGATTACTAACAAGGGACCACTGTCAGGAAAGAGTAGGTCCGAGTAGAAGTCCTGTTACTACCTGTTCTCTGTACTCCTTCCTATCCAGTTCCCTTCCTGTGTCTGATTTGTCTTTAGCCGGTATTCTCTCCATTTTCTTGGAATTCATCTCATCTGACCATTTGATGTATTTTTCAAATACCCAACTCCTTTTATTACTAATTATATATTAACCAGGTTCTGACTTCATTCTTCTCTCTATTGAATCTTGGTCCAGACATGACACTGACAAAAAAGGATTCCTAGAGCTCAGAGGAAATTTTGGTAAATGACAGTTCTCTTCTAGGGCTGTTAGTCTTAATGGAATATTTGATAAGATGGTAATAACCCCTGAGATCCTTTTATAGCAAACCCAGAGGCGAAATATATATATCTTTAACAGCCTCAATGACTTTTATTTATTCATTTAAGTTTTCAGTGTGGTCAGTTTTTGAAGGCATTTCACAGTGACGGTTTCTTCAAACATGCTACACATGTATGATCCAAATAATCTTCTTCCTTTTAATTATACCTGTCAGTGTGTATAGAAATTATTCTCCATACTTATAATTCAGTGGCACTTTGAATTTGAATTCCTCAGCTTTCACTGAAGAGAGAAGAACTATTCTCCAAATTCTAAGGTTTTCTGTCTACTAGGTGGTAGAATCAGTAATCTGATTATCCAAGTACATTTTCTCAGCCATGTGTTATCTGCTTATGTTCTCCATTTTCATCTCACTTCTCTAAGACAGTTGGTACTTACGTTGAGATATCTAGAGGTTTAATGTCAGTCTTCCCCCTGGAAAAAATATTTGATGTCCTTGTTAATTTTGTATAAGATAACATAGTACTTCCTTTGTTTCAAACATAAGGTCCATTTAACAATATAAATGGGCCAGCAATGTAAACATTTTGAGGATAATATAATAACTATTCACACTTTTTTAGTCCTTTACTGTTCCAGTACCATACAAAGTGCTTAACATAGTAGTTCTAATTTAATTCCGGCAGCAATTGTATAAGGAAACAGCAATTCATAACCCTAATTTTGCAGATACTGATATTAAGGTTTACAGATCCCTTGCAAAGCTGCTCAAGGACATGCAGTACTAAGTAGCACCTTGTCTGATAAAGAACAAACCAGTTTCATTTCAAAGCCTGTTCTCTCTGAATCAGTGTGCTCAATTATTTTGGCAAAAGGTTTATTAATTCTGAATCTGGACATTGCCATAATCTAAGCAGAAAATATGTTTCTGCCTCAAGCACGATGCCCTTTGATGCACAAAGCTTCATTCTGAGGCCTTTATTAGAGTTGAATTATTCCAAGTCCCATTTATGTAACATGTGTGAAGTTAACAGTAAGCCTGTTTGATTACACCATCAACCTTAATTAATATGTTTATTATAATGGCTTGGAATTTATTTAACCAAAACAATAACTTCATTTAACGTAATGACTTGGTGTGCAAGCAGCACTTTGAATTTTAACATTCCTGCGGCTGTTTCCAGAACATTTACCATGTGGCTAATGGATTATCACCTTTGCGAGCCTGTGACACCTGTTGAGAGCTCAGCTCATGTCTGAATCCTGAGCTCTTTATGTGAAGTTAGGTAGCCACAGTGAATTAAATAGGGACGAAGTGGATTATTAATTATTTTCATAGTAGTGTTACGGTTGTTTAGCCTTTAAAATTTGTGCAGTGCTGTAATAATTTGAGATTCGTAAAGCACATTCTCTATAGCTTTATTCTAAAGTGCTTTGAGAAGCCAAAGGATCAGTTGAGTGGGAGATAGGCCAGCCAAACTTTGTGTTTTCACCAAAAACTGTCCTTTTTTAGTTCAAATCTTGTCGTTTCTTGAGTTTGTATGAGTTTTTGGGACTTGGTGGGAAAGTTGCAAATCTTTTAACTCCAACACTTAATGTTATTTCCCATGCTTACTGACTTAAATTAAGGACTATCCAGATTCTTCACAAGTTAGTAAGAAGACTGTTGAAGTGTCTTTAAGTAACCCTCCAGAAGCCATAGTTTGAAGACTGCATAGAGATCAAATCCAAGTATGAATCATGAACAGTGAAAAAGTTTTCTTCATCTTAATAGAGGTGAACTAGCTGAACTCAAATCAACTGATTTCATACAGTTGGCAAGAGTGGTGAAATGGTTACTTTTCTGCTAAATCAATTCCCTCCAAGACCGAACGCTGTACTGGACCATGGGTTGGTAGTCTTTCAAGTCTGTTAGGATCCATCCTACATTCCTCTGATCAAGGTCTTGTAAATGGAGCATGAATAGAAGTGACAACTGCCATCTCTTGATATGAGACCTGAGACTTTCGTCATCTACTCTCCCAGATCCTCTCTGGTGTATTTACACAGCTAAAGTATGAGCATAAAAATGACCTAGTGCCAAGCTGGGCATGGTGGCATATGTCTTTAATCTCAGCACTTGGGAGGTGGAGGCAGGAGAATCTTGAGTTCGAGACCAGCCTGGACTACAAAGTGAGCTCAAGTCCAGCCTGAACTGCATAACGAGACCCTGTCTCAAAAACAGGCAAAAAAAAAAAAAAAAAAAAAAGACCTAGCACCAACTACACAGACATGGAGAGGACGCTGATAGCAAAATTGCCCCACAATCTGGATAGGTACCTCAAACTTAGTGAGACATCAAAAAACCTGCTTTTTAGAAGCTATTATTTGGATCTTTTCTTTAAAATAGCAATTTAGCCTTCACTTCAGTGGCACAAGTTTGACAAAAATAACCAAACTCCTCAGTAAGATGAGTCATATATCTGAGATGTTCACAAAATCTTTCAGGAAGCAAATTTACTTAAATAATTTCAGTTGGCCATTGAGAATCTCAAGACAGTTTAAATGTGAAAAATAATTAAGAACAAAGTGTTTATCTGATTTGAAATATTACATAAGGTGCTTTCAAGAAGAAAGACATAAGAGTTTCTATTAAACAGTACAATTAGGAATAAAATCTATTTTCTTATAGGAATGAACAGAATTGACTTTCTTCATATGCATCATATTGATACAGGAAAATAAAAACTCCCAACCTGAATGATATCTGGGACAAGTTCATGTTCTCTAAAACTGAAGAATGAATTTTAGGAACAACAGAGGTTGAGAGAAGAATATATTTATTGAGGGAAAGAAATGAAAGCTTCTGTCCAAGAGAGGGACAGAAAGGGGGCCCGAGTGGGTTATCCAAGACTCTGTCTTTTCTAGGGACTTTTATAGAGCAAAACCACCAGGCGAGGTGGGTCCAAAGTAGGGGAAAAAGGGACAAAACTATGGTCAACCAATAAGAATTGTTCAGATAAAATTCATTAAATTGGGATCCAATGGGGAAGCGAGTCACACAGCAAGTGGGCATGAATACAGAACCGGATTTTTCCTGTAAGGAGTTGGGTCAGGGACTCTTCAAGGTGATTATTAGCTGTTTAGAATATCAATCCCTGATGTCCATCCCTAGGAAGGTATGTGGGTATATTTGTTTAGTCTTTGGTCTTGAGATCTGGCCTGAAGCAGGTACCATCTCTTCATTTGTACAGTATCTTGTCTTCCATATTTGTTCCTTTGAAGACCTGGCCCTATCTGACAGCCTATAATATTTCTATCTAACTCAGCCACCTATAGCAAATGATGATGAAACAAGAAAATATTTAATGTGACTTTGGCTTTGCAATTATGAAGCTCAATAGTTCAATATTAAAATAATATTTAAGAAGTCATGATCACAGTCCTAAAGTTATTGGTTTTATATTCAATAAAGTGAGCGGCCTTTCCAAATTTAGCACAGGCCAAAGAACTTACAATAAGCCCAACATCAATGTGGGACATAGATATCAAATGTTTCAAATATTGTTTAAAAATATTATAGCAGAGAAAAAGAATATCTTATTCTTACTGAAGTAAATATTAGTAGCCAACATGTATAAGCATGTTGAGATGCTTTGTAAAATCAGAACACAACTATATAAGAAATATAATTACCAAGAAATTCTCTTCCTCCTGGGGAAAGATATTATTAAATATTTTGTTTTAAGTCTAAAAAAGCAATGAAAACAGCACTAGGTATATTTATTTATTCATTTACCTATGGCCAAATATTAACTTCCAGAATGAAATATGTTAGCACTCCATTAGTATGTGGAAAGGGGAAAAACATTTCCAAAGTCAATGAATTTTAGGTGGGAAAGAGTGGAAATCTCAAGATTGTAATCTGCATAAGCCCTTTCAACAAATGCTATGCTAACCTTAAGTGGACAAATCAAATGCATGAAACTGTATAGAAGCATAACCCTGAAGAGAAAGTGAAGCAGACAGTACAACAAATGTGAAGTGATTTGAACCGTGTGAACAGCTCTGTTGAACTTATTGAGAATCTTCAGTTCTCCAGAGCCTGATGTGTGAGCACTAGATTCTCTTTCATTAAGGGGTTTCTAACAAGATTATTAGAAACTACTTTAGATAAGTGAATAATTATTAACATTCTTTCTTTAAATCATATGATTTTATAACATCAGTTTTAATATTGACCACTCTGTGTATGATATTATTTTCTCAATAATGGATTTAAGCAGAGGTCAAAGCAGCCCTTTGAAGTGTTATAAATGTTATAGTAATAATTACAATCTTGGTATTTGTGTCTTTGTACTGAGGCTATACCTAGGTTAAGAGTCCATCACAGTTCTCCAAAATGGAAGAGGTTATTTGAGAAGAAGCTAAAATCCAGGACAGAATACTGCAGGAATTATACAAACAGGTATCTCCAAGGAAATATTTGAAAAATAGTATTTCCCCACCTTGACAGAGTAAAACAGACAATGTGTTTTTTGATTAATGCTTTTATTTACATAGAAGAGAATACCATCTATGTTTTTAAAGGATAAAATAATTTACTAGAAGATAGAGGTAGCACAGAATTGTTGATAATCCTGAAGAAACAAATTTCAAGCAGAACCCAAGAACAACTTCTAAAACCACAGCATGGACATAGGCCAGAAAGAGAGCTAACACCTGCTGTGATCCAGGTCAGTGGTGGCAAAACTATGACTCGCGTGTTGCGGCCAGCTGTTTGTTATCACTGAAATCTCTAAAGGGTTGGCCATTGCTGGTCTAGATTCTAAACAGCTGGTGAGTCAAGAAGCCATACACCCAATCAGGAAGCTCTTATCACAGCTAGTGGCTCCAGAACTATCTCCGTTCTGCTGTGATCAAAAATAGTGATATCAGGAACCTGCCGCTGAAAGCATTGGCTCCAAAGCTGTTTTCTTCGCCAGAATTCATATAAAAATATAGAAACTCTATGCCTTACACATTCAATATTTAGCAGTTCTCAATCAAAATTTCGCAAGTGTTCACATCAATGTTTGTATAAGCAATAAGAGTGGTAGCTAAAAATGAGACCAAGGCATATAGCTTTATAAAAAGCTTTTCAGCTTTCATCTGCTAGCAAATGTGGGGTTAAATGTTTATCAAACTATTTGCTGTATATGCTGTAGAGCTTTATGACAGGTTACCATGGATACATCTGTTGTGTTGTTCAAGTTCCTGGTGACCTCTATCGTACAAGTGACAGATCCTGGAAGAAGGAATATAGAATATTTGGGGTGAAATGTGTCCCAGGAACAAAAAACTCAGGAAAATTATTTTTGAACGTATCTACTCAAAATTTAATACTCAAGTACATATTTTACCTTCCATTTTCTAGGTGGTTTTTAAAACCACCTGATTTCTTGACTTTTGCTTACTCAAACTCAGTAAAGAATGAAGTAACAGATTTCCATGAAGTATTCATTTAGTTTTTAAAAAGATAGAAAACAGTGTGGTTTAAGGCCATGTGTAACTATGTAATTTTCACTCAAATGAATTCAGCTACCCAGTATTCCTTGCACCCCTGCTAGCTGTCAGGTACTAGAGAAACTAGGGCAAAAGTTACTGTGCCTTCTGCGAAGGAGATCATAACTCTAATGGGATGGATTGCAGTTATAGGAATGCATAGTAAAGTAGAAGCAAGGCAAAAGTGACTTTTCTGAATTCTGGTAATCCTGGTAAAAGCTCATACTAAGGAGATCCTCAGCATCACTAGCCAAAGTAAAAGTTTTCTCTTACCACTGGTTTCCATATGACTTGAGGGACTTCAATCTTGGTGATAGATTCACACCTGGGGTTAGAGGGAAGCAGAGTATCCTAGATTTTAAAACATTAAATAGAATGTGTCTCCTACTCCAAGCCATTAAAAGATTCAAGCTAGTGTTCTGGGTAGGGGAGCTCAGTGGTAGAGAGCTTGTCCAGCAGGTGTGAAGCTCTATGTTTAACTCTGAGTACCACTGGCAAGAAGGAAGGAATTAGAGGGGAGGAGAGGTGAAGGGGGAGGGGAAGGGAGGGGATAATAGAGAGGGAGGGAGAGAGAGAGAAGAGGGAGAGAGAAAGAAAGAAAGAAAGAAAGAAAGAAAGAAAGAAAGAAAAGAAAGAAATTGACATTCTTGCTGGACATGTAAATAAATGGAAAAACACACTATAATGGTTGTGTCCACATTGTCTTCTTCAGGGTTTGTGATAATGCTTATCTCCAATTATTTTCAATTGAATTTATGAATTGTTTTCAGCCAAATATGGCAAATTGTCATTAAGTTTCAATTAATATTTGAAGAATTCAGTGTTCTTAATCATTCCTGTCGTAACTATGTTGTCTACTTCTTATTTTTCCATGTGACATTGTCAAAATATCATCAATGGCATTTCAATGTTTTGCACCTAGTAGCTGTTTAGTAAAATATTTCAGTAAAGAGTTTAAGCAACAACTTCTTTCAGCTGAGTGTTCTGCGGCGACTGGCTTGACATTGGGGCTGTTGGCTGTGAGGGTCGGCAATGACAGCTGCCCTTATGATCTTTAATTTAATTAGTATAATGACTTTCTGGCAATCAGCACTTGAATGTGCCCTTATATATCATCTTCCCTGAGACTGTCCATGACTGCAATGCTCCATTTCCTTTCTGGCCCACAGGCATGTCTGTCTCAATATCCGTCTAACTGTATCGTTACTATAATTATTATTTCTTTTTGACTCAGCTAATTGTGTTTGCAGCCTTTGCTCTTCCTGCTCTGTGAAGAGTCACTCAGGTGGGGTTTAACATGAGTCCATGTAACAAGAAACAAATTGTTTCTGGGGAGCACTGTTTACCTTTTTCATTTTCTGCTTTGTTAGTGCCGCTGATCTTTCATTAGCAAGGGACAGTGAACTACAAAGACAGCTAATCCTACACACATACACCTACACATACAACAGAAAACACAACTAACCCATTCTCCCTAGAGGGAAAACACAGGAATGAGAGAGACCGTACTTTTCGGCTTATTGTTGCATCATTATTTGAATAAATTATACTCTAAATAATTGATGGGAAAAAATTAATGAATCAATAAATAATGGTTCAATTACATAATAGAATTCTACATTTTTACCTATGGAGAGATGAAGCAAAACTTGCAGTGTGTCACACACATGGAGAGGTTGAATCCCAGAGCATTTTCACTGGCTCAAAAAGACCACTTATTCCCACCCAGTTTGTAACAGCAGATGACTGCAAACAAACCTTAGATTGTTAAGATTAATCTCTGTTAAACTTTTAAGACACAGGCAGAAAAATATTAGAAATATGGAGACAGTGGTTAAGATTCTCAGGAGAAATAGTTGCCTGTTCCTTATTGAAATGCATACCTGCAACCCGATTCTGAACTGGATACCCATTCAACAGTAAAGTAGAAATTTCCATACATCCCAAACATCTCATTCCTCTAAAGAATAAAATGAATATATTACCATACAAATGAAGAGGAACATACAAAATTTCTAGAATTAGGTACTCTAGAGAGGCCATCCCTCGATAGGGTCCATTCCAGTCAGCAGGTATAAGACCTTGAATTATCCGGCAGTGTGTACTCCAAGTTTGTGAACAATATATCCCATGAAATACAGGGATAAAAAAAGTAAAATCTACCAAACAATTCTACAGTCACAAATTCAAAAGGCTGGAGTATAGCAAGGAAGATATTATCACATCAACAATATTAACTTCTTGTAATGACCATTCCTAGTAGAAGTTACAATAAAAAATATTTTTGCTTCATTATATGGAAAAGGTACTCTAGCCGGGCATGGTGGCACACACCTGTAATCCCAGGACTCCAGAGGCTGAGGCAGGGGATCTTTGTGAGTTTGAGACCAGCCTGGGCTACAAAGTGAGCTCAAGGCCAGCGTGATCTGCATGGGGAGACCCTGTCTCTAAAAGACAGAAAAAAAAAGAAAAAATGGAAAAGGTACTCTTAAGTGAAAGCACTGTTCAATAAAAAATGAGTTTTATGAAGTGGTGAGCTCCTCATTACTATAAGGATAAAGCAAGCACCAGATGTTCATTAAATATCAGTCCATTGATTTATTCAGTCATATATTTATGTAACAAATATTTATGGGCTCCTACTTAGGTGTCAGGGGATGTTAAACTAGAAGCATCAAAGATATATTCAACTCCAAAAATGTCTAAAACTTCTAACTTTAGGGTAAGAATGGCCAATGCAGGAATTAATCAATAATAATTGAGTCAACTCTAAATATATGTGTCTTAAATACAGTACCTGAACTTTCTACATTTTTATAACTCAGAAGATTTTCATTCAGTCATGTACTGTGTAAAACTGTGGATAGTATGCCCAAACTTTGCATGGTTGCTTCCTGTTCACCTTTATCTTATTGTATAGTAGCTACATTTCCGGATAAATCAAGTCAGGAACCTGCTTTGGTGCTCTCGTTTGCATGAGACGTTGTCAGGCCTGGTCTGACCCGCCTCTTCATCAGGATTATAAAGGTGACAGATAGTCAATTCCAGGGATTCATGATCCATTTTACCACAACGCTTCACCTTGCAGCTAAGTAATACAGCTGTGATAAAATCAGCCATAATCACCGCATCTTACTCAGCCCTGCCTCAGCCATAAATACCAGATTCATAACAAAAAAGCAAATGGAACAAGAGTTAAGATAGAAGAAAGATGAAGGTAAATTGGAAGGTTTATTCATAGTGACTAATGGGAGACTGTGTTTATGGTTTTTACCTTATTCATTTTTCCTTGTAGAGAATGAGAACGTATATCACACAAATAAAAAGCTCGCTTGCATTGGATCCATCAAAATCAATTATAAGCATTTTATTAAGTACTTCTTGCACTTAGAACTATTCTTCAACTATATCTATGGGAGAGAGGGTTAAACCTCAACCATGAAGACCTCATAGTCTACTGTATGCACTTGTATGTGCATACACTAATATATCAAAGCTCTTATTAGGGATAGATAAACTGATACTGGTGTAAACATTAAATATGGAGAGAGAGGAATACAGTAATGAAGTGTTGGGCCCCAAGTTTGATATTTTACATCTTAATGCCAAGTTACATACTGTTCTAGGCAAAAGAAAGAAGAAAAGAAAAGCAGTCAAGGAAACAGAAAAAAATGAACTCTGAAAGAGCTTCTGTTTTAAGAAAGGAAACAGGAAATAAATAAGTTTTAAAGAAAATATATTACATACATTATACAGTATGCTAGCAATGACAAAGACTGAAGAGAAAAGAATAAGCAAGGGAATGTCACAGAAATAATCAAGCATGGGGTAATTTTAAGATCCCATGGCTGATATTTTAGACACATCTCTGAATGGGTGAGAGTTGGACAAAAGTCTTGCAATAAGTAAAACAGTGTTTTAACGCCATCCAGGTGTTCAGGAAGCAAAATTTCAAATTCCAAAGGATTAAAGCAGGAGAGTGCCTATATATATAAATATCTACAAGGAGATCAGTGTAGGCATTGCAGATTGACAAGCAGAAGAAAGGGAGGCCCAAAAGGATGTAGTAAGGACTTCAGATTTTCTTTTGTAAAAAGCTAAATCACTGGAGCCTTTGAACAGACAGGTATAAAGATCTGACTCAAAGCTTTAAATGCCCACTGCACTGTAAGAAGGACATTCTGTAAACTACAAGAAAGCAGCAAAAAGCCCAGTAAGGAGATGATTACAATATTCCAGACTAAAGTAAATGATCACCCAGACCAGGGTGGCACCAATCGCGATGGTGAGAAACGATCACATTGTGCAGGTTGTTTATGGATGTGAATAGAATATCATGGTGGAATGGAATGAATGGGGATGGGAGAGAGAAAGGGAGACACTATGAAGTTAACAAGATGTTTGATTTCAGCAATAAAGATATATTTGCCATCAACCTCACTAGATAAGCATATGACAAAAGAAAGCTTGAGGAAAACAAGCGGTTCAGTTTTAGGCACATTCCATTTGAAATGTCCATCAGGTATCCAAGTACAGTTATCAAGTAAACAATTGAGTATATGAGATTGGATCTCAGAGGGAAGATGTAAGCTGAAGATTCACATTTAGTCATTGTCATAAAAAAACCATGAGACTAGATGCGCTTCCCCAGGTAGTCAGATAAGAGAAACTTCCTCACAACTTTCCAATTTTTTAGAGACTGATTTCTGGAATTTGAAGTTGGCCATTTTTATATTTAACATCTGCAAGTGACTAGGTTTTCTAGTTCTAAATTTCTTTTTTTCTTAGAGTAACTCTAAGATATAATCATACTGAAGGGGTGAAAATGTTGTAGTACCTCAGGTAACTTAGATGAAATAACGTCATTAACAGCACCAACATCAGTAGAGGCAGGAATTAGCTGTTACTCATTAAGTATTTACCAGGTGTAAGGCACTGTGATGAACATTACATGTATATTTCCTTTCTTAATTGTCCCAGTCCTGCAGGTGTGGAGTTATCCCATGATTATTCTTACCCCCTTCTGCAGAAGTGGAACTAGAGGCTTTGAAAGTTGAAGACTCCTTCAACATCACACATTGAGAATGCCTTTTCCAGTTTCAAAACTGGACCTCTTACCCTGTTGAAACTATGCTGAGATGAAACAACTGTTCATGGAAATCCAGCCGTATTCTTGTGTGCATTGATAAGAAATGGATTTCTACAGTTTAGTCCCCTTACACTTGCTTCTTTAGAGCTATGAAAGATCTTTAAGTTTTAATTGCATGATGTAGACTGTAAGGAAGGGGAAGAGATCTTAACTACACAGAAATTGATTAGAACCTATTTACTACCTGTGTGATTGTGAGGATTTTCCTTAACTTTTCCAAGTTTCAAATTCTTTGTCTGTGACATGGGAATAACAGCTACCTACATTATATTTAATCACAGGAACAGATGAAGGTTAAATAAAAAGATGCACATAAATCACCAAGTATAGGGTCTTCAGTAGAGTAGACATACATGAAATGTCTCCATTGCTATTGCTATTGCTGTTATCCTCATCCGTATTATTTGAGCAACATGCTGTCTCCTGCCTCTTCACCCTTCTCTGCAAATATTCTGCTCCAACTCTGGTTGTACTTTACCTTGCTGTCTAAAGCTTGGTTTGTTCTCTTCCTCTGCCTTCTACAAAGCTGCCACAGCCCCAGGCAGCTTCCACATCTCAGTACTTATGCAATTCACACTTTCCCATTATGCTCTGTATTATGACATCTTTCATCTTGCAAGGAATTCTAAGTGTATTATAAATCTTTGTGATAAAGCCATAAGGCACATTGGCTTGGTTATAGAACATATTGCAGGAAGAACCAACATCTTTATCATCATTTTCTTCACTCCTGAATATTTACTGAATTTATATTATATGTTGGGTTCTCACAAAGTATAACACACATCCTTAACATTACCACTGCCCTCTAGATGCATTTATTTTAAGAACATATCTGTTAAGTTTTGCATCAGCAAATTGGAGCATCCCTTCCTTTGCTTTATACTTACAGACCCAATAAAATTGCATCATAAAAACTCTGATTTATTGGGTAAATAATTTCCAGGAAGTTTATTTTACTTTATAACTATTTATTCATTTCCAGTTCATGTTGAATTATTTTTATTAGACATAATATATGTATGAATGTATATGAAATTATGAAACTATTGTGAGGTTGTGAAAACAAATTTCTCGCTTTGCAATTCCCATTCTTCCATTAGCACCGGCTAGACTGGTACATTGCACTTCTCTTTTCTGCTTTTTTGTTAAATTTAGGGTTAACAATCACCTCTCCCAGGCTTCTCTCCCCTCCATTCACTTCCACTATTATTTTTTTCATAGACTTTCTTATAATCTATTTGTTTTGAAATGTATCATTGCCCTCCTCCATCTTCCACTCCATTTCCCTCAGGTTTCCATTTTCATGTTCTGGCTTGCTTTATTTGGGTTTTCTCTGTGGGTTTCTGTTCCTTTCCAGTGAAATTTCCTCACTGGGACAAGCAGTCTCCTGTTATCCTTCCTGGCAGCTCTTTTAGTATTCAGCATTGGAATCCTAGGGACATAATGTGCTTTAAGAATCTCTCTAAAGTGAAGTAGGTTAACCAAATGTTATTGTCTATTTTACTTTTTAATCTTGGAGAGGAACAACATGAAAGAGGAGAAATAAGGGGTAAATATTAATAGGCACATCTTTGAGAGAAAAAATAAAAAAGATTACTGCTAGATTTAATAACTAGATAGGAGCAGATATAAAATCTTCAAATGAGCTGCTACACAGAATGACTGAAATTTCTAAGTGGATTCATATAGATTTTAGGGATATTTGAAAATATTTACATATGAACTAATAAAAGTATCTACGGGGCACTAATATGCTCTACTAACGATAATTGATATAAAGAAAAAAATGAATCCCAGGTACTTGATTAAATAACAGATTTTAGACCTGAATTCTTGATCCAAGAAGCACTTGGCATTAATTGTAAGTTTCTACTGTGAATTCAGGATGGTTTATTTATTTATTTATTTTTTAACTCAGGATGTTTCTACAGCTATAAACGATAGATGGTGGGTACCACCAAGAGGTTATAATAATCCAAACTGGAAGGTCTCTGAAAATCTTGTTGCTGAAACACAAAATTCACATGATTGAACTTATAAGATTTAGCACACCTAAATTGGTTTCAAAACAACCTGCTTTTTTAGAAGTACACTTACTATTCAGTTTGGGAAGTCTACCACTGAAATAGATTGTAATGCAAGCGTATGAGATCAGTAAGTGCATATTGTTCACAAAGTACGTTCCACAAAGTGCTAATTACACTATTGGGTAGCAACTAACTGTGATGGATCGGCAACTGATAGCGTGTAACCCCCAGCTGACCTGAACCAGCGTGGTGCTAGGTGTGGAAGGCCCACCTGAGGATTGTTGCCAGCTCAACTGGAGAAGAAATAGAGAGTTTGTTGGGAGAGGTAAAAGCTATTGGGAAGCTGTTAAGGGAGCTGCTGGTTCTCTTGGGCTATTCTGCTAGAGGACCTTGTCATGCTGCCTTTCCTGATGAACTTGGCTGCTCTCACTGGAGGAGGAGCTTGCGACCTCATTTTCACTGAGAATGGCTACTGTTTGCTTTAAGGGAACACTGGTCCTCACTTTGAGCATTGTTTCCTGACTCCAGAAGGAAAGATGGTACACTTCTCAGTCTCTTGGAGAAGCTTGTAGCGTTGGCTTTCCTGAGGGGAACTCAGCTTCCCTCATCATTGGAAGAGCTCGGGACTTCACTTTCGCTGAGGATGGCTGTGGTACTTTTGCCGGGAGCTGTAGTTCTTACTTTGAGCATTGCTTCCTGGCTGTAGTTTGAATCCCTCAGCCTGCTAGCACAGACCCTTCATCCTGCTGGCACAGATTTTCTAGCTTCCACCACTGACCTTTGGGCCTTCCCAGTGCAGCTCCGTGAAACAGGCCTGCATGAGACAATAACTTGGGCTCTAGCCCTCCAGTTGGACTCATGGGACGCATTGTTATAGGCTCTAGGTCTTCAGCTGCACTCATGCAGGACATTACCGTGGGATCCAGGCCTCAGATGGAATCTTTGGTCTTTACTGTGTGGACAGATTTCCTGTACTCTTTTTATATAGGATTCTTTGGGCGACTAGTATAAGTAATCTTCTAAAATATGTGTCCTGTATTATGTTGTTTCCCCTTGCAAAACCCCACAGTATGACACTAATATTTAGAAATAAAAACTGAGGATGAGAAAAATAAAAGAATTGAAACAGTTTGAGTTACTGCGATGTTTTTCAGAGGCTTCAATACTGTAGTGTTTCTTTTAAATCTGTGAGAAACATGTAGTATGCTACCTTTCCCACCCTTATTTAACCATGGAGTCTTTTGCTTGTGTGTGAAGCTTCTCATAAAACAAGAATTCTATGACAGATTTTGGGAATTTTTCCTTCTATGTTAAAGGTTCCACCTAGAGCCAGAGTGTAAATGTCTAGATTTCCTGACAACTCAAAGTGATGAAAACCAAAAATATAAATAAGTTCAAGCAAGCTTTTATTAAATGTTTGTATGACCCATCCATAAAGAAATCTAAGCTGCTGAGGTATATTTTTTAACCTTTTGGAAAACTTCAAGATTAAATGACCTTTCAAGTAATACTCTTGGTGATTCAGAAAAGCTGGGAGAGTGTTTACACTGGCCTGTTGTGTAAATACTTATTTTCTAATGTTTTCACTTAAATGAAGTTTTAAAGCAAAGCCTCTCAAAATGCAGGTTTTCATAATTCAAGGATAAACCCTGAAAAATTGTTACTTATGATAGCACATAATTTAAATGTTTTCTTGGAGCAAAATAGCATCTGAGAAAAGAATGTAAAATTCCATTTAAAACATTAAAAATAAAACAGTTAAAAATTTTAAAATATTGTGTAGAGAATAGTTAATGTGTTGTATACCCAGATTTATAGGAGATAATGTTTTACACTTGTGAGTATTAACAAAATAGCAAAAGAGAATTGACAAAAAAAACTTGGAAATTTTTAAAAGAAATTTTTTATCTATTTTGATTTAAAAAGTAAAGAAAATCCTGGCTTTTAGTAATTATCCAGGATATCACTACATTATTGGTAAACTCAATACGCCAAAGTTGATGGGAATATGTCCTCAAGGTCTCTCCGAGCGAGCTGCTTCTGCAGTGAACTTGAGCTGAACTGCATCGATTTGTGTGAGCATGGGATCTGTTCTAAATATTAGGAAAAGGAATGAGCTGTTCAGCTTGATATTATCATGTCTCCAATGTGAACTTAATTCAGATTTAATGCAATTACTCTGTGTTGATTAAATCTCAAACTGTTATTAAAAAACTGAATTATTGAGGTTTACCATTTATATAACAAGTTTGGCCTTCTACATTGCACCATAAACCTTCATCATTATGTTGGCAATAATCGCTTGGTGGTTATTTAACATGAATAATTGCTTCAGCTACTAAAATGAGATGATGCAGCGTTGCACTCTTACACTGTCCCCACAGCGTGTCAGTAGCCTTGCTATTTCTACTTGGATTACTTAACCCTTGGCATGCGGTTATTTTGTTTTATGCCCATTTAGAACACAGTACTAAACAGAATAATGTTTTCCCTTTTGCCATTGAGTCTTTGCCACAGTTTCATGTTCCTAGGCTGTCAACTGAAATACTGTCATCTAGTTATTAAGGCCCTTTCGTTTATCTTGGGATAGGGTTTTATCAGCACAAATGAATCTTTAATGGCAAAAAAAATCAAGAATTTAAAACTAGCTTTTTCCTTGTCATCTTGTTTGTAATTGTTCACTGCATTCCCCATATTTTCACTAAGAATTAACAATAAACTTGTATATATATATATATATATATATATATATATATACACACACACACACACACACACACACATACACATATATTCATTGGTGGAGGGTTGGTTTATTGGGGGGGTTTGAGACAAGTTCTCACTATGCAGTTCAGGCTGGCCTTAAACCCACTATGTAGCTGAGGCTGCCCTCAAACTCTTAGTGATCCTCCTGCCTCAGCCTCCTGAGTGCTTGGATTAAATTCTAATTCTTGAGAAAGTTTTAATTTAAGATTAATATAACATATTACTTATGAACCTAAACTGTTTTGGATCTGAGGTCTTGTTTTGCAAAAAGCTCAGGTCCCTTCCCTTGACTCTGTTACAAAGTAGTTCCTCCTGTAGAGAATAGGTTCACTAATTTCTGTTTCTGGTATTGTTATGTTTTGGTGCAGAATGAGCCAGAATATAAATTCTACCTCATCCTTTCATTTATTTACGTGGCTTTCCAAAGCCTATTCAAATCAGTGAAGCCTCATTTTCTCATCTAGAAAATATATGTAGCAGTGCCTCCTTTCTCAAGTTGATTTGAGATAATGCAGGTAAGTCACCATCCGTAATGGCTGGACTTTGTTCTTACTAAACAATACTTATATTATTCTTTACTGATGATAGATTTATATACAGGCGACATATAGAGTTAAAACAATTCTTGTACACAACGTGTCAGGATATTCGAGGGCTGTCCATTTGTCTTAGAATATTGCATGAGTACGTATCACAGAATGACACATATATTACAGTACCACCTCACCATCATGTACCCACTGCAGGCAATTTTAATCCATCACAGTGTACCCAGACAGAGACTCAAAATCTTTCACACAACAGTGTTCCAGGCACCTACTACTAATTGTCATTGACATGAAAGATGAATCCTGCTTGCCATTTAATAGCTAAATAGAGGAGTGAGGCAGATAAGAAACAATAAGCTTAAAAAAACAGGAAAAAAGGGGCTGGGGATTTAGCTCAGCGGCAAAAGCGCCTGCCTGGCAAGTGCAAGGTTGTGAGTTCGATTCCTGATGCCGGAGAAAAACCAAAAAAAAAAAAAAAAAAAAAAACCAGGAAAAAGAACACTTTCAAGCCTCAAGGGATGAGGACACAGTAACTACAACGACCCGGAATCCAGCAGTGCAGAAGGTGAGCATGAGGGGGCAGAGATCTAACAAATTTACTAGCACATATAGGGTTTTCCACCCTGGATATTGTGCTAATGCCAAACACAGCCAGCTCACTTCAGAGGTCAGTGATGTACCCTGCAATTTGTCTGTCACTGATTTACCTGTTTGGCAATCTAGCTCATCAAAAAAAAAATAAGAAACAACAACAAAAATTGATTACTTTTTGTCAAAGGTTGTGTTCAAATGGACATGAAATTGGTTTAAAGTATGGCTCTGGGCTGATTCTTCATGTCTAATTTCCAGATTTTAGCACAGTGAGACCTGAGTTGTGCCTCTGGCATCTCCCTGTCTCTCTCTCTCTCTCTCTCTCTCTCTCTCTCTCTCTCTCTCTCTCTCTCTCTCTCTTTCTTTCTCTCAGTTGGACAGATAACAGGAGAGGCTCTTCCCACATGGGGACTGGGAGGTTTATAACACCTCCTACATTTGATAAAGTCACATTCTTTTCTCTAAGGAAAAGTCTCTTGTCTTAGCTATGAACTTACGCACAATGAATTGTAAGCCCATTTAAACGATGCTCTAAGAGATCAAAGGAGTAATGTTTCACGAAAGAATGGAAAGCCCTTGCCACTGAGGTGACCACCACGGCTCCTCAGACCCCTTCAAATATGCATTTACTTGCAATTGGTTAAATAGCAGGCGTTATTAAAGTTCGTGAGTGTGCCGAGAGGGATATCAAAACAATGCCTCACTGGCTGCTCCCAAGCCCAGTTAGCTTTCCTGTGGTGTATGGTAGACTGGCCCACGTACTGTCCCCTTCAGTCAGATCAGCTAGTAGTCCAGCATCATCCTACACATGCCTGAGGTCTCCAAATTTGACTTAGGATCACATTATAATATATACGAAGCACTTAATCTAACTGGCCACCTTTTTATGTAGAATGGGGGGGAGTGGTAGATAGAACTGTGATTTGTCTTTTTTTTTTTTTTAATGGTTATCATTTTACATATTATTATCTATGAAATAGTTTCTCAGGAAAACAAATAGACAAATAATAGTGAGTTAAAGACAAAAGAGGTAGGAGATTATCAAGAGTTGTTGTGCTATACTTTGGTATCTTCAAATTGGCTTCTAAAGAAAATAAATAGAGCTATACATGAGTGACCTATTCAAAAATCATTAACTATTCTCAATGGTTGTTGTAGGAAACACATAATAATAAACATACATTATGAAATAGGATAGGAACATTACAAACAACAGAGTTATGGATAGATTAGTAGGAAAATATCAATGGCTGCTGTAATACGTGGTGGTATCTTCAAAGTGGTTTCTCAGGAAGACAGAGATATGCAAGAAGGATCTAATAAGTAGTCAGAGCCTAAGGGTTGTCAAAAATAGCATATTACCTCCTCACCAGTGACTCCTTTCACTGAGGTATGATGGCTGGAAGGAAGACCAGGATTGAAAAGAAGGACCGAGAGACTTGCACCTGTGACTAGCAACAGGCTGTTTTCTTGTTCCTCCATAGTCATGATTACCCAGGACTCCTCGATGGAGATGATGGTCTGGCCAGAGGGAGAAGGCAGACCATGCCCCAAGCCCTCTCATTCCTGTTGGACTAACTGGTAGCATGGGTCTGAGCTCTGGGGCCTCCACCTCAGAGAGCAGACCGATCTCCAGTGGTCTCCTTTGCATCCAGGGCATGGCCCATGGGGCCTCTTAGGGCAGTTCCTCTTGAGGTGGCCTGGCTTTTAACAGTGGTAGCAGATGAATGCAGTTGTCGAGTTCTTCTTGGAGCCCCGGGAATCAGACCTGGGATCTGTTTCTCTTAGTGGTGCAGCAAAAGCAGCTGCTTTTTCTCAGTCTCTTTGTTTTCTCTCCTTGGCCTCCTCCTCATCATGGCTATAGAATACTGAGGAGGCAATTCTTACTCACATCTCAAGTGAGCTATCTGGGGTGAAAGCCATTCTTTGTAGCTTTTTCTCTCCAGCTTCCCATTGCTTTGGGACCCCACAACCAGTTAGTGTCCTCTCCCCAACTGTCAGCAGAGGCAGCAGGAATCCTGCTGCAGACTTCTCCAGAGCTTCACCACAGCCTGTACTGTTGGGGGAAGAATGGCTTCCAATGAGTCTCTGCAGGTATTGTGCAAGGTCCTCCTGGTTTACAGCTTCTGAGCGGCTCTCATGACCCCAGTCCACTGGACCTCTGACTCCATGGGCTTAGTCTGCATTCTCATGTTCTCTGAGTCCTTGTTCAGCAGCTGCTCCTCCACTGGCTCTGGACCTTTCCGGTTCCCAATGGCAGGAGCAAGAGTGGCTTGTTGTATGGCATGTATTCCCAGGGGTTGTTCAAAGTTTCAATGATTCACACACATCTGTGGGTGGGCAACTGCATTTGGTGCATGGTGGGCCAATTGTGTCACTGTTTCTCTGTGTCATGATAGATCCCAATTGAGTGGTGGCGGCCGGCCTAAGGGCTGGCGCGCAATAGCGCTCCCTGCCGCATGGCTCCCCATGCGCTGGGGGCCCACCCTCCGGGAGCCAGCAGGCAGGAAGCTAGCCAGCCAGAAGGCTGGCGCTCCCCACCCGCAGCTCACTGTGCACCGGAAGCCCTCCTTCCAGGGAACCACAAGGCTGGGAGTGAGTCGCCGGTCCAAAGACCGGCGCTCCCCACCCGAGGCTCCCCGTGTGCTGGGGGCCCAATGTGATTTGTCTTAAAATGTTACGATTTCTATGGATGCCTCGAATTTTAAAGCAAAATGATTATATTCCCTCTATTATGTTGATTTCCAATTTAGGACAGCTTAGGGCAATAATAAATATGTCAAGTATGCCAAACTTTTTGAAGAAATTGTCTTAAACATAAGTATGTGAGGTATGTAAAAATATAGTGAATTTTAAATTTTCTTCTTAATTGTTTCTTTCATCTTGAAATTATTACCATAAAGACACACGGCCTTTAATCTCACTCAAAAGGCCCCTTCTTCACTTCAAATATACTTACCCCGGCCACCTTCCCACTTTCTCAAGTCGTTCTGGAAGCCGTCTTTTGTGAGTGCCGTTAGTTGTGCTGTTCTGGTTGCCTCAGTGTTCCAAATCACTTCAAAATGTCTCCCTTTTGCAGTCATGTTGACTTCGAGTAAGAGTCAGGAGGCGCGTGTGCCAGGTCTGCTGAATAAGGTAGTTGTTACCAGTCTGCCTTTCCGTTAGATGGTTCTGCAGTAGCAATCACCATTCTTACTTTTGAGCACACCTCATAGAGATACTTACAAAAAAGGACTTCTAGAACTGTCTCAGAAAGGGGCAAGAATGACAGAAAGTGAGTGTTTAAAGTGACAGTGGCCCTGTGTTTTCACTGTAATAAATTCTTTCATTTAAAAGTTCACCATATAGTTTGATCACACCTTATAAATTTTATGACTTAGACAACATATATGGAATTCTGAGTGCAGTTATGAGACACTGGGGCAGAGTCAACATAGTGACAAATGGGTTTCATCCAAAACAGGGTAGTCAGAATTGTGCAAGATCTCCATTATGGTGAATACTAAAGGGAATGGAAACATTTAGAAATGAATTGATGAATATTAAAGCAAATGAAAATATTTAGAAATGAATTAGTAAGAATAAATATTGTAAATTTATTTAAATGATATGAGAAGATAAGTATTGGTCTCCTATGTACAGTAGAACTAGAATCCATGTTTCAAAATAAATGTTGTCTAGTATTAAGGGAGTATTCTTATAAGTCAAACTAAGCATAGAATGATGCTAGCTCTCTCTCAAGGTAATGAATCTGATTTTAGTTGAAGTGATCAACTACAGACTACCTCCCTAGCTACCAAATACATTCCAAGATGCCACCTTTCTGTCATGATGATTGTCTTAGGATGTATAAATATAAGAAAATATCAAAAATGTATTTAAACTGTCACCTGGCTTCAACTCAAACATAACAATATATGAAGGACTCTAAACTTCATACTGTATATGTTGTCATATATAGTGAACATGTTGCTGGCGAATGGAAATTAGAGAATTAAAGTTGGAAGAAAGGTCCAAGCAGAGAGGAAGAATGTACTATGGAAAAGCCTCTTGGTCATTTGCTAAAGTTGGTGGCTAGTGATAGGGTATTGCTCCAGCCAGCAAAGCTGAGGCCAGCTGGCATAGGGAAGTGACTGGGTGAATGGTACAACAGGAAAAAGAATCCTAAAATTTCCTTTCATGCCCTGAAAGGGATACATGTATGTGTGTAAAAGCAGAAAGCAATTTCTAAGACAATGGTAAAAGGAATTCCCAAAGAAGATAATTCAAAATTCAGAAAGAGGTTGAATCAGTAGTAGAAATGGAAGCCAAAAGAAGGAAGAAAATGAACCTAAGAGAAATGAATAAAATACATCTAGAAAATTCTCTAAATGATAAGCCAAATCTTGTTCGGCTTCAGCTATGGAAAGAAAAATTCCATCTATGAGTAAAATCAGCAGTGCTGCCTCTACTAGCCAGTGGACTCACCAGAGAACCAGCCATGCTGGGACTGAGTTGCTGACATTCGCTCAGGAAGCACGGCCTGGGTTTATTCAGTGTGGAGCAAGGTTGAACTGGGATGCAAGATGCTTAACTTTGCCTGTTCCATTCTCCTTTGGGTGAGCTCTGCACAGCTCAGGAATGGTCCCCACAGTCTGTCCTTTCTGGCACTGCACCCCCATCATATGCTCCACTGTCCTGCTTGCCTTCTCCCTCCACACAATGTGTGCCCTTGAATGGCTGTTTTTGCCCTGTGCCCCATGAGTGAATATTACCAGAGAAATGTGTCCTTTTTACTAACCAGATAACTTAGCTTCTACATGCTGCTATGATAAATTAACCATGTTCTGTGCTAAGGAGACCACGTAGGAATCACCTTGGCTGACTGCAACCTTCTTGAGTGGTAGCTGCCATGATTGCCCTGAACAAACCGGAAGTCCTCTCTCTGAATAGTTCCCCAGCACACTGTGGATAAACACAACTGGTAGAGGAGTATGTGGGGTTTTCACCTGGATGCTGGTACTATTGGTGCCAAGGATGTGCCTAACATCTTTGATATAAGTGTTGCACAAACCAGATACATTCTTGCTTGGTTCTGAGCCAACTTTGTCCTGAACACTACATAGTCTGCTTCCTCTGACTCATGTCTCAGGGATCTATCCCTCTGCGGCCCCCCTGGTCCACACTTCTGTCCACATTAGTCCTCAAGAAAGGTCACCTTTTCGGAAATTCTTGATCTATCTTGCCATTTCTTTGGTCTCTTGAAACCTTCTGCATATGGGAGTTAATTCTACTACACCAAATTTTCCCAGAACAAACCATATATGTATGTTCTCTCTTTTCAAGTCAGGTAATGTACAATAAGAGAAGGATTTTTCATTATAAACACCTCTCCTCTTTTGTTGCCCAAATCATAAGAGCTGCTCTAACAATGGACATCAAATCTAGTCTGAAATGAAGTTGGTTAGGGCTTAGAGTAGATATGAGGCTCTGTCATAACAGTATCTAATAAATTGTCTCCTTCTTCCTAAATCTGCTTCATCTTGTTTGAGTAATAAACATACCTAAATTTTGCTTTATGCATCTGAGTAGGTTTTTTGGTAACAAAAGAATATTATGAAAATGCCATTAAAAATCTAATACTTGGAGTTTGCACCTCTTCTGTGTCACGTGCATCCTCAAGCATGACTTAATTTTAAAATAGGAGAAAAAGAAAAATTATTGCTAACATTACAATGTTGAATAAGGTTTATAATAGCAATAATCCCCCATGAAAACAGTTGTTATCATAGTTAATGCCCATTTTGCCAGTGTGTTAACCTTCCCTGGCTCTGCCTCGGGCCATTAAACGGCCAACCATTTGTTAAGTACCTCAGAGCAAGCAATTTCAGGGAAAATATTGCTGAGCTCATTTGCTAAGGAAAGCACCTGAAATGACAGTGACAAACTCTACACAGGTTTGTGAACACACCTGCAGCCCTATATGTACTTTTCCAAGTCCTTTCATTAGGAAGATCATGCTGTATAATTACCTTTAGGTCATTCGGAGCTGCTTCACAGTCCTGCAGTATCCATTCTTATTCAACCAGGTCAGAGTTCTCAGATACCTGTCTCAGCTGTCGCCTGACATTCTTTGCATGTCTCAGCTGACAATAGTATATAAAATATTTATTCATTTCAACTCTGGTTCTGAAAAATAGATCATGTCTTTAAAATACACAAAGCACATAACTAAAGGACATAACAAAAATGTTGCCTACAAGTAAGAATAAACTAGAAGAACAGAAGGGATGATATGGCTCTTACATCCAAGAGCAGCTGTCCCTTGAAAAGCACAGATTTTCAATAAATCACTCCTATTGTTAATCTGCTGCGTGCTAGATCCTGTCAATGAACTCAATTCATACTATATTAATTCCTAAGTCTACTCATACTATCTTCCTTAATACCAACACTGTCTCTGCAAGGTTGGTATGATTAGTAGGCTCAATTGAAGGATGAAGAAAAAAAACCTGAACTCAGGATCTTTGACTTCAGATTCAATACCATGATGAAACACATGTATTAGTCTCCTTTCTACAGGTGACTTGTTGCTACACATTGATGCTCTACCAGACCAGAGGATGATGTATTTGTCGTGATGCTTACTAATACTTGTTAGGCTCACTTATTTGTTTTTGTCCATGGGGGCTTTCTTGAATAAACATTGGCCAAGAATGAGCTAATTTTCCACATTACACCAAAGCAGAGTTCCATTACATAATATTTTTCTAGGACACTATGGTGATATTCATAAAGTTGCTTGTTCTTTTTCATTAATGATAACTTTATATAGGGAATCCTTGATTCATCTAGAATTATCAATATCTAATTTTGGATAGGTTTGTCTGACAAGTAAAAGTAGCTCCAACTATCTTCAAGTACTTCCTTTTAAGGAAGGGATATGTCAACACCATCTCCTCTAAGGGTAAAAAAATGAATACAAGGATGCTATGTACATTTTGACATAATCAGTCATTTCATTAATGAAATAATTAGACCTCCTTAATCAAAGGTGGAATTCTTCCTTAAATCTTAGTTGGAGGAATCAAATGGGTGTAGCAGTAGGAAGTGCAGAAATTGGTTCAGAAGACACAGGAAAAGTTTTAATGAGGAAGAGATCTTTTCTCATTAAGCTTCTAATTTGGTAAGGTTATATTCTATTTTTAATTTTTACTTCCCATCCTAATTTTCACCATAGTTAACACTGTCAATGGATAATAGCAGATGACTACCATACATAATGCATACAAGAAAATGCCAAAGGGCTAGAAAAAGAACTGTGGATTATTTGCCATGATTAGTTAGTCCTTGATTTCTTGTATTGACAGAGAGAAGGCCCAGCGCAAATTCTGTAAATTCAGAGATAATCCTCAGCTTTCCATCGGCTGTTGCCTTCAACTCTTTCAGCAGCTCAGTATTGTCAGACTGGAGAGGTCAAATGAGGGTTTGAAAACTGTGAAAGCACCGAACTTAATGTTCTCCCAAATACTTAAAATTTACATAAGAACTAGTTTAAAGTTATGAGCAACATACTCCCTCTTCCCCAAACACTTAAAATCCAATAATATTCTAGTAGGGAAAAGCTGGCTTATTAGCATAAGCTTATCAGCTGTCAGGATAAATGGCTCTTTATATCAGCGCTTTGCTGTATGAGATTGTTTCGTCTGGTTTTATTCTGTTTTATTTTGTTTTTGCCTGATCTGGTTGGCATGAAGCCATAGAAATCCTGGCATTGCTGATACAATATGCTTTGCCACCTCTGTTTTCCTTGGTATTTCATGGAATTGAGGTGTTAAAAAACAACAAAACTATAAGCAGTTACCCTTTGTGAGAATAAGAAAAAGTGGGACATAGACTTTCTGGAAATTTAGTAATATAAACATGTAGTAGATAGAAGGATAACTAGGATAACTGTACTGCTGATGTCTGATGGTATATTGAAAGGAACAATTAAAGCTTAATTTTTTTTTGTACTCCGACCAATTTTGCGTACTTGTTTCTGGTAACCTGGGCGACTGATTTGAACACAACAATACGCGATGGAACAACCATTCCTACCATCTTGTCTAGTGAAACACTGCATTATCTCTAATGTTTTATCTAATAATTTTTTTTTTACTCTCTTTAATGTTTTCAACAATCTTCCATTCTTACATCTGATAATCTGAGCAACATAGTTGATGATAACAATATGTAATATAACAACTACTGAGAATTCTTATCATTTTGTTTTGAAACCCTGTATCACTTTTAAGGTTCTTGCTTTGTTTTGTTTATGTTTGTGATGTTACTATGCTGATATTCTTTTTTTTTCTTTTACTACTCTCTTTAAAATAAAATATATATAGTATAGGCTTCTAGATATGATGCTGTGAATTATTGTACATTCTTGTTAATCTCTAGTAAATGTCAAGACCAATTTTTAGGTGTCTACAAATAATAGGGTCTAATGTTAATATATAAAGTCTTGTAAACTTTTTTTTTTAATAATTTAGAGCTAAATCAAGGTAATTCCTATAATAAGCTCATTCTTACATTTTTATGTTCTGCTTCATTTTTATGAGTCTGAAAATGACAGAATGGGAACTAATCAACAATTGCACAGAATCCTCACTGTGTTCTTCAAAAGGTGTGTTCATGTCATGCCACGTCATTGACTGGCCAGGCTGTAAAGTGCTAACATTTGCTTTAATGGGAGACCCAAGAGGACAAAAATAACAGTGGAGTGTGAGGACAAAGTAGAACCCAGAAGACCATGGGCAGCCGGTAGTGGAGTCAGGGCTGAAGGCAAGAAGAGGTGAGGAGTGAGGTTCCCTTCTTTGCATCCTTCTTGCTTCTTTTTAACAGCTGCTCGGGGATGTTAATTTCAAAGAAAATTTTTTCAGTACAGTTGTGCAAATGTGAAGTGATAACTTCTACTCTTAAACTGTATTCTGAGCTGATGTACTCAAATGTTTGTAACCAAATCTCATCTCACTTTAGAAGGAAGTAAGGCTGCCCAGAGAGAGGAGACAATTAGCACATTTGGAATCACAGGGGCAAGGAATGCAGATGCTGGAGTCAGAGGGCAAGACAAGCATCTCTGCTGTGACACCAGCCTCCATGCAAACAGGCTCAGAATCCCCAATAAATGTTTTTGACTGACACGAATCTGTATTTTCACAGGAAGGGATACAAGGTGGGGCTCCAACTATCTCTGTAGTAGAGTTTGAAGAACATTGTTTTTAAAACTGTTTTTGATCTGAACATATGACTCCATATTTTGTTTCTCTCCTCCCTTTGGTGATTCTCTCAGCTTCCTGGACCCTTTCCATAATCTTCCACATGTCCTTATGCTCAAAGCCCTGTCCCTGGGAGTCACTGCTCAGGATTGCAAAGGTCCTATTTGATCTTCAATCTCGTATCTGAACTCTCATTAAAAGAACCCATAAAATACATGAGCTTTAAAAAATATAATTTAATAAAAGCCTAGAAAAATAACACTATTGCACATCCTTTTACTTCTTTTCTTTCTTATGTAATTCTCCATTAACAGTTTAAAAGGAGGTAACACTGGTGTGAAAAACTAGAGCCTTAAATTACACGACCAGTGGCTGCCAGCCTTAATGGTACCTCACAGTGTAAAATTTAAGGTTCTTGAAAGCTCATTTATTGCTTGACACATAGATCAATCCCTAAAGTTGTCTGCCCTCAGGAAAACCAAAGCAAAACAAAACATCTGGAAAACCAAAGTCACAGATGAGCAACAGAGGCAAGCCATATTTTTTATTCATTTTAACCTCCAAGTACAACTGAAAAGCTAGTAGGTGTGTATATGTGCAGGCATTAATAAATTATTTCCTGAAGATCTACATGGTACCTGGGCAATTGGTGAAAATACAGCTATGAGGAGACCAGGTTGTTGCTTCAGATAAGAATGGGATGAAACTGTCATCTCTAAAGGGGATGTTCTTTGCCTGGAGTGAGAAAGTCTAGCATTGCAATAGTTGAAGAGAAGAAATGCCTATCGAAAAGATACTCTTCAATTTACCGCAGCACGTAGGAGAATGCATGGAACATGAAGAGTGCTCTGTGATTATTGAAGTGAGTGAACACATCAGTAACTTGAACAAAGAATGAATGAATATTAGGAAAACAGAGGGAGGAATCAAGGTATGAAGCTCTACTTCTATCTGTGCTCTCTTTACTTCAGTTATCTGATGCATGAAATAGGAATCATGTCACCAGCACTGCAGGATTATAGAGAGAATTAAATGATACAACATAGAGCACAGAACAATGCTTAGTCCTTAGTATTCGCTCAGTGCTTACTAGGCAAATCTGAATTTGGAGGGAATAGTGAGATGTGTTTAAGGTGTGGTTATGTTCTAAGATGTATAGTTAGATATGGGAGTTCATAAATCTGACAAGAGGTGAAAGTTAAGCCCTGGTGCCTAAGATAATTCCAGATTCAGTATGTGAGAACAATTGCTCACTTTCCTCTAAATTATTTGCAGTCTGTCTCATCTTTCCCTTCCTTTATCATTGTTGGTGCTTTTTCTCCTCTCATTCTCCTCTGCTGCCACATTTGAGCTGTCCATAGCTTTTGAGTGGGGATTTCATGGCAAGGGTTAGTGGGCAAATCATTGGCAATATAGCTTCAAGCTGAGAAGTACATGCCTTTGAAAACCATGGAGCGTATCTTGTTGACATTAGGGAACCTGTGAATATTTGGAAGAGAGAAGTTTATGACAAAGGTGCTTTGAAAGTTGGCCTCATACAAGTTTATCATTTTGTTTTAAAGGCAACAAGAACTCAGTCAAGGGAACAATAGCTGTTATTGCAATCATTAGAATGACACAAGACTATATGGTGAATATTTAGGCTGAACTGGCGGCAATGGAAATGAAAACTAAAATATGCACAAAAGGCACGTCAAAGGGAGAACCAACAGCAAGACTGAGTAATTGATGAGGTTTTAGGAGTCAAAAGAGAATTTATACTAAAAAAAGTTTATACTACTTGCTTTTACAATGTATTATATTTTAAACTAATGAGCTATGCATGTACAGAAAGAAATATGCATTTGTGTCAAGATATATTACCAGCACAGTTATCTGTATATATATGTATATATTTTTATATAAGACACTTCTATGAGTATAAACATATACACATATATAACTACATATGTGCATATGTTATGTGATATATTTGTACTTTACAGACTTATTTTTACTATTACTGCAAATCAAAGTAAGGAAACTGGAATTTGAACCCACATCTGATTCCAAAGAACACTCTTTTCTGTCTCAGCATACAACCATCTCAGGAAATAAATAAACCAGACCCCAACATTCGATCCCAATGTTTTCTGTACATGCAGAGCTCATTAGTTTAAAATATAATACATTGTAAAAGCAATGTTTTGGAAAGGGTTAGTGGTCTGGACAAAATAAATTGTCCAAAATTGTACAGAATAAATTGATCAATAAACATGCTGCCTGTGAATGAATGAATGAGAGTTTAGTTTGTGGTGGCAAAACCCTGGAGCCTTGTCTGATCTAGATTATTTTCTCAGGGTCAAATAAAAGCTGAGAGGTAGGGATTGGTCTATTTCCTTGATAGAAGATTTATTATAAAGTCAAAAAAAAAATCTTTGCCCTTGTTTAGGAATTATTATCCATTTTTAAATACATACTTGATATTTCTAGTGCATGGTTTGAGAAGAGTAAATATATATTTCTCTTTTCCATATATACCAAAAAAATATTTCCATCACCCAAACCGTCAGATGCATTCTCTGTGTTAGAAATGAACCATAGGGATAATTATGTGTGCAACTGATAAAGGCCACTTCAACCAGAGTGTTTGTATTTACACGAGTCTATCATCAATATGTGCCTCCACTTCCAAAGAAAGAAGTCATAGGAAGATAAATGCAAATTTATTCAATGTGAACTCTCTCTTTGCTAATGTGTTAATTAAGAGAGAGACATTTGAGGGTGAAGACTGACACACAGAGATAATAGATGTATGCTCACAGAGCTTCTTGGAAGGTAGAATTTGATATACTGAGATTATGCAGCTTTTTTCTCCCCAGGAGGTCATCCTTTTTCCATTTTATAATCCTTTTTATTAATAAAGGCATGAAAACAAATCATTGCTCTTTTCTTCCAGATTAGTTTAAGCATACTCCAGGAGGCTTGTTAACATCATCACAAATATCCATTTTGCATGTTTTAGGCCAACGTGAATGCTTGGATAAGTTTTATAATACAACCCCAAGTTACCCTGCAATAAGAAAACTTCATAGACTGACATCTATTCATTTAGAAAAGATCCAAAGAACATATAGATTATCAGCATAGAATGGACCTCAAAGTACTTGCTGAGTTTATTTCTAACAATATTACAATGAAAGATAATCAAGGGAACAGAGGTGGTTTCTTGGCCAAGGTGGCACAAACACTATAAATAAAATACGGGATGACCACTGGATCAAAGAATTCCTTAAGAATTTTGTCCTTCCTTCAAGATTGAGTTTAGCATTTTCTTTTTCTCCCAGCAATCATGATTTAGCTCTACCCAGTGAGGTCCTTCTGTGTTCCATTCTTTTACCTTGCGCTGACTACGTCTTTGCGCTCAGCATAGGATATTGATATTTAGTAATGCTGCATCTCTCTTATATACGCTAAGATGTTTTAATAACAGAAATCAAGTTATATTTATCTGTCGATCCATAGTACCTATTTCCATCCTGAAATGAATGTGACTCTTAGTAAAAGATATTGAATTAAATGAATCCATTTTAAACGGTCAACTTTCACCATGCATTTTTTTTTTTACTTTTTTCTTTTTTTTTGAGACAGGATCTCTCTGTGTAGGTCAGGCTGGCCTTGAGTTCACTATGTAGCCCAGGCTGGCCTCGAACTCACAGCAATTCTCCTGCCTCAGCCTCCCGAGTGCTGGGAATACAGACATGCACCACCACACCTGACTTCACCATGCATTTTTATGTGCTTGATATATTCAAAAGTATTTACTCATAGCTGCAAGGATATATTATATAAAGCTGAGAACAGCATGGATATCATTCTTAGAGTCTGCCTCTTGCCAAGATATTAATTCATTTTGGGCAACATAAACGCTAATGCTGTGGCTTCATTTTCAACAGTTTTAGAGGTAATAAAACAATGATTGAGTAACCAGGATGAGCAACCCTAAAATGAAGAATGTAACACACACACACTAATCCATACCTGACACCCTGGAATTGCCCAGAGTCATGAAAAGACATTTACCTTCTGATCTTTCTTTTTAGAATATCAACCATGTTTGACTAGGGATAGCATGTTAACTGGGCAAGCTCAGTAGCCCGGTGAGGGTACACCGGGTAAGAAGACCTCCACAAATAACCCTGAAAATGGTCTCAGACTTCTGATTTCCTTTCCCATGGCCTCCACTGGTCCCAAACTCTTACTTCTAAAAGAGGAACATTTTCTCACTAAAAGACCTAGTATATTTTTTTGAAGATGACACTCTATGCCTACTCCTCTGCATGTCCTCTATTTTTAATGAAATCCAGCCATATTCCTCTACTAAAACTCTCCTGCATCCTCAAGTTAGTCCCATATGTGTAACTGGACACCTGGTGCTTTGTCGGCACCACTGTGTATATATATGCCTGGACTTGTATCAGGAAGACCAGTTCACACCAATTATCTTCAGAATTTATATTAAAAATGAATACGCATTTTATACTGGCCATAGCCACAACAGCAGGAATCATGATCCATCTCAAGAACAATCATCTGAGGACTCTGAGTTCAGGTGAAAAGAGCTCTTTTTCATTATATTGGATCAGAGACAAAGATGTCTCAGGAAATAGATTCATAAGCAGCTTGAGCATAGGGGCCGTGTCGTGATTTGTCTTTCCCTTCCATAGTTTCTTGCATGATATTTTTTGAAATAAATAATTATTGATTAGATGTCAGATTGGCTTTAAAGACACAAAGCAATAGTGTTGAGGTTTTATTGCCCACAGTTCTCATTTATTTATTAATGTATTTTAATTTCCAGACTTTCTATTGGGATATGTCCGTGATCACACTCCTTGGGATCTCAGGTGACCTAAGGTTGCTTGTCCCATTGCCAGTCACACACCCCATCTGAGGTGACACAACCTTTTAATGTGACCACTCGCAGGGCTGAGAGGAAGCAGAGGGAAAGTGTGACTGGCCAGTCGACAGCTTTGAAAACGGATTTTTCTACACATCGTGATTTCTCTGAAGAGGGATTCTTCAGAATTCTTCTCTTAGGGATTTGAGAAACAGAAGCATCTCTATGAAAGTTCAGACAGAACTAGAAGCACAGGATTTTTGTTCTGTTCTGTTTTTACTTTAGAATTATCATTACAACTCAGGGCAAGGCCTTGCCTGAGACCTTGAAAGCATCACTTTATACTTGCAGGATAAATCAAATCAGATACATATAGTACTTGGTTTATATAAATAATAAAACTAGAACTATGTGATACTATGGCTTATAGTTAGATAGAATCAAGGCACTCTGCAGCTTAATCTGTTTTTTGGGTTTTTTTTTTTTTTTTTTTTTGGTTTTTTTCTGGTACTGGGAATTGAACTCAAGACCTTGTGCTTGCCAGGCAGGTACTGTGCTGCTGAGCTAAATCCCCAGCCCTCTGCAGCTTAATCTGTATAACCATTTAAATTGAGATCTTGAAAGAACAGAGAATATCATTACTTCTTTAGCACTGAAAACATAAGATCCCATTTTATGAGGTTTCAGATACTCTACTGTAACATGGAAATCATGACTTTGTAAGTAATTCTTAGACCCTGAGTCAATATTTAAAACAAACCAACAATATCTGTCATTAATGCCTTTTTTGATGTCTTATTAGACATCAAAATAAATTACTGTTGTGGGGGATTAACTAATTGTCATCTTGTAGCACCCAGGTGAACTGAACCAGCATGGTGCTGGTTATGGAAGACCCACGTAAGTATTATCGTCCACAGAATAAAAGAAGAACTGTCGCTTCCTGGCCCCCGTGCAGATCCCTCAGCCTTCCGGCACAGATCTTTCACCCTGCTGGCACAGACTTTCTAGCTTCCATCACTGACCTTTGGGCCTTCCCAATGCAGATCCTTGGTACAGACTTGCAGGAGATGTTGTCATGGGTTTTAGGCCTCCAGCTGGACTCATGCAGGACATTGGCATGGCATCCAGGCCCCCAGCTGGATTCTTTGGGTCACTAGTGTGTGGACAGATCTCCCACACTCTTGCATTTGACTCTTTGGGTGAATATTATAAAATAATCCTAAAAATTATGTGTCCTGTATTACATCTTTTTCCTTGTGAACCCTGACTATAACATTGTACTACTTTGGTTTTTCCTCTACAATCGCAAAACCCAAATCTACAATCACATGTAGACATATAGGCAAATCACATGCAGACAATCACACAATCTACAGCCACTCCTTCTACATAGCAACTTCACAAAGTACCTGACAGGACATCCCTATTAGTAACTTTGAGTATTAGGCTCTTCACTGACATTTGAATAGATCCTTTACAGAAACTCAACTAATACAGTCAACCATGGTGGCACATACAAATAATCCCAACACTCTGGGAAGCTGAAGCAGGAAGATTGCAAGTTCATGCTAAGCAAGACCACTTTGGAAGGAAACCTGTAATACCTGCAGCAAAGCTCCCTGTGTCTCACTCTACACCCCTCTTTTGCCTCCCACTTGCTTCCTTCCAGGGCCCATTCTTTCCTTGACTTGTTCAGCCTTGCCCTACCTTTCCATGTTCCTAGGACTAGTTGTGCTCTTCCTGGGTCCTTCTTCATCTCTGATTTCCAGGTGACTCATTTACCCACCACACACACACTTCTGGGATCATGTTATCGGGAAGAGTGAAGATATTTCCTGGCTACAGTCACATCAGAAAATTCTGGGAAGAGATCTTAATGTTTACGTATCTTTAAAGACATCCCTTAAAGATGTCTGAATGGCCTTCCACACTCCTGACCCATTGCCCTGGAGTGAGACACACTGCTGTAACAAACTTGTGCCTTCTTCTGCTTTTAATATCCTACCCTCTTCAAGGCAGGTCCTTGGTCTTTGGATGTCTAATGCTTAGTGATGCCTGATGTGTGGTAGAGGAAGCATTTCTCAAATTGCATTGGCCTGCCTAGGCCACATGGTTTATACCTTTGCCCTTGTCCATAGCCCGAATACAAGAGCTTCAGAGGATTGAATGTTCCTGACAGTGAGCTCCAGTGATTAAAATCTGTCAGCCTTCCTTCATCTCTGTAGCACTGGAATAGAAAACATTAGAAGTGTTTTAAGGAAAACAGGTAGTCAGAGTCAGAAAAAATAGAAAGTGGTGCTGCTGAAAAATTCCAAATGTCAACTGTCTTATTTTTTTTTTCTGGGATTAAAATATCTCATTAATTTTTTAGTGTGATGCTTTATTCACTATGCCTGCCTTTGCCAGCTCTGACTAGAGGAGTGGTATATCAAATGGGCATTTCTGGGACAGCTTAGACTTTCCCAGGCTACAAAATGCTCCCTGGTATCCAGTAGTGGGTGTTGATTCCTACTTCCAATCAGGGTAAGGAAGGGGAAAACAAGACTTATCAAGTACTTCCATCTGCGGGGCAGAAAATTATACAAGGAAAATGAGTTGCCTTTCACACCTGTTTCATCTCCAACCCTTGCTAACTGTGAGGTGGGAGAAAGGATGATGTTTTATAGAACTGTACAGATTTCTGAGCTTGGGGACACCTTAGCGATCACCTCACGGAATTCCTTTATTTTATAAATGGGGACCCTGAGGTCAGGCGGAGAGGGTAAAAGGCAAAGGGTGGGAAATGGCAGAATGGGGCTAGAACTGATTTTCCTAAACCAGTGCAGACTCTCCTCCCGTTTCCTGTCTGCAACATGGAAAAGCAAGTCGTTCAGCATTGCCCTTTTCCTTCCTTCCCGATGCCTTCCTTTCTGCCCCTATTTCTCCACTGACTATTAAGGGAATTATAATACCATGTTTCTCTCCCTTCATCTTTAAAAACTTTATTCAGGAAAGTACTAGCTTGCATATTTATATACAACTAGAAAGTCTTAATATTAGAACACTTTTTAAATCAAAGCCCATGAAGATTTTGAATATAGAAATAAAGGAGAGACATTGTCTGTAGTATAAAAGCCCAGGTGATCTCATCCTTTTAAAAGTAAAAGCACAAGCCACGCATGGTGCCACACACCTGCAATCCCAGCACTTGGGAGGCTGAGGCAGGAAGATTGCTGTGAGTTCGAGGCCAACCTGGGCTACAAAATGAGTTCAAAATCAGCCTGAACTGCATAGTAAGACCCTGTCTCAGAAAGACAAAAGAAAAAAAAAGTAAAAGCATTATCTGCTCAGGGTAAGATATAGCGGCATTGTGTCCAACTCTATGCACGTACAATAACTGACTTAAATATGTCCGAAGTTTTTTCTAGGTTTTGACATTGCAGGTGACAGTAGTCACTTATGTACTGTATACACCAGTGCACACATCCACATACACGTACATAACCCCACACACACTCTTGGGAAATTAACTCCACCAGTAGAGTTGCTAAGTTAAATGTATGAACACTTAAAACATTTAGTGAACATTTTCAAATAAGGCGTTTGAATTTCTGAAGAGAGAAGTGCTTTAGGTAAGATTAGATGAAGAAATATTTTATTCAAGCTTTTCAGTCACCTCTGTGAAGACTGAGAGAAGCTGCTGAAGGTTAGGCGCCCAGGAGAATTCTCAGCATCACAGCCCCTAGGCTGGGAAGAGGACTACAGGGGCTGAGGGTGAGGACCTGAGTTACAGCTGACTGTGATCTTAACGAGATGGTAACTTGATTCATTTCAACAAGGAGAGATAGAGCAGCTCTAGTGTCTGACACATGAGATTTCTCAAGCAAGACATTCTCATCCAGAATGCGAAATTAACCTAACTACATCCTAGGTTGGTAGAAAATATTAAATGCGAATATAAAGTTGGTTGAATGAGGAAAGGTTGATCAACAAGTACATTATAGTTAGGAGGAATAAGTTGTACAGTAAGGTGACTAATATTAATGAATGCATATTACTTATCTCCAAATAGCTGGAAGAGAGGATTTTCAATGGTCATAGCAGAGAAAAATGATAAATGCTTAAGGTGATATTTATGCTAATTACACTGATTTATTCATTACATAATGTATACAAATATCAAAATTATGTTGTCCCCCATACATATGCATGATGGCTAGGTGTCTGTCAAAAATCAAATAAAGCTTACAGAAAGAATCTAGATTAAATTGGCTGCTTGAGTTTTTAATATGGAACACTTAGCAAAGAAACCCAAGGATTTCTTCTCTCGGAAGGAAGAACTGTCCTCCCTAGAAGAAGATCAATTCCTTCTCCCTTGCAGCCTTTGCTGTCTGCTGCATGGCACCCCCAGCCTCTGCACAGTGAAAGGTCCTGAACAGAGAGGCAGAGAGCTCCTAACAGGAAACCAACGGGCACGCCTTAAAGGTTCCAAAATGAGGCTATGCAATTGTCATCCAGTTGCTTTTTAAAAGAAGACAGTCTCCTTCCTCTTCTTCTCTCACTAGCTTATTAGTTAGTAGTGCAGGGCCAGCAAGCTAAGAGCAGCAGCCAAAAGCTGATCAATAATGTATCTGTATGTATCTGAATCAAAGGCACCATGGTAAGGAGAGGCAGGCACAGAGCACCTAAAATCACAGTGCACAGCTGCAGGAGCCAGACAGCAGAGAAGGGCCTGAGACAGAGCGCAGAGAAGACAGGATCCGGGCAGGGGGTCAGAAGCTGGGGAGAGAGACCCAGTTGTTGAAAACAATACTGAAAGGTTGAAACTTATTCTGAAAGGTTGGATCTTCAAAGGACAAAGGAGGCTCAGAGCTTTTGGGAATCAGTTTCAAAAATATATTTACATAGGTATACACATACATATCTGCTTTGGAAGCACAGGGGTCAAATGAAGCAAAAGTCTGTACAGTTCTTTGGATACTTCAGACAGAATCCCTGCATTACCTGGATTTTTCCAGTGTCTCTTTAGTGTCCTTTTCCTGGAGGATATGTTCAGGCCCCAACTGAAAGTCAGGATCACAGACGGATGGCCCTGGTTACCGTCTGCACCCGTGAAGAATGCAGAATATCTACGAAGGATTATCCCAGCCTTCTGCCCTTGTCTTCATACCCAATCCCCACCCACCCCGGCTCCATCAAAAAGGTTCAAGTCCAGAAGTTGGAGGCTGGTAGTATGAGGGCTTCCAGGAATCTTACTGGTCAGTTAGCCCACACTTCCAGTTTTGTGGATGAGCAAACTGAGGCCCTAGAAATAGCTACCTTAATTATTATCAGGCAATTAGAACTGGATCTCAGGTCTTTTCAAGTAGCTCTTCAGTCACCCTACTGCTGTTCCACTGGTAGGCGCTGTACTCAGCATTTCCATTCTTGCTCATGGGAGCCAATTAAAACATCCACCAGTGTTTCTTATTGCTCAGAAAAAGATACATTTACATCTTTTCACCAGTGGGTTTTTGTCCAGTAAAAAAATACAAAACTGAAACTTCTAAAATGATGTGATTTCTCTTCTTTCACATACCATGGAGTCTATTGCTGTTTCAGAAAACAGATTTGATTCAACAAGGTAGACACATGCCTGTGTTGTAAAGCAGGAAGTGAGCCAGGATAGAAAGGAAAACATACATGTTATATCCTAAAGTTATAAATTATTTTGTTTGATCATCAGCTTTAATTGTTAACATAAACCTAAAAAACAATGATGTGGGTCTTTTCTGCACGGAGGCTTAGTATTGTGTATATAAGCCAGATGTATATGCTTCCATGATTTGTTCACCCATTATCTGTCTCCTGTTAAAATGTCAGATCAAAGAGTGAATCTTCTGTTTAGGCTTCTACTAACTAAGGTAGTACTAAGCTGCATAATATAGAAGTTTACTTCCATCTTTGCTTAGTTCTAAAGCAATGTTCAAATTATTGTCCTGTAAGTAGTGATTCTGCCTCTTTCTCCTTTTTTTTTTTTTTTTTTTTTTTTTTCTGGTCCTGGGAATCAAACTCATGACGTTGTGCTTGCCAGGCAGATGCTGTGCTGCTGAGCTCAATTTTCAGTCCCTAGATTCTGCCTCTTTCTACCATGTAGTCCTAAAATAGGAGAGTAGAAATAAAGACAGGTAGAAAGCAGGCAAGAGCTGGGTGTGGTGCTGCACACCTATAATCCCAAGACTAGGGAGGCTGAGGCAGGAGGATTGCTTTGAGTTTAAGGCCAGCCTGAACTACTTAGTGAGATTCAGTCTCAGAAAGGAATGGAAGAAAGAAGGAAAGAAGGAAAGAAGGAAAGAAGGAAAGAAGGAAAGAAAGAAAGAAAGAAAGAAAGAAAGAAAGAAAGAAAGAAAGAAAGAAAGAAAGAAAAAGAAAGAAGAAAGAAAGAAAAAGAAAGAAGAAAGAAAGAAAATGGGAAGAGAGAGGAAGGGAGGAAGAAGGGAAAGAAGAGGGAAAAAAAGAGAAAAGGAAGGGAGAAAGGAGGTGGAAAAAATTGTAATTTTAAAATTGTCCTTTTCAGAGAACTATAGCTTCAGGTCACAATCAAATTAAATCAAGGTTATAATGTTTTTTCCCCCTTCCAGTCAACTCAATCCTAATTTCCCAAGAGTTTTAAAATTTAAGCTAAGTCTGTAAACTGATATCATGCTTCTCTTCCTACACTATAGATCCACAAATTCCAGACTTCCATCCTCAGGGAAATAACACTCTTCGCAGGATACCATTTCTCTAAACTTCTAACACGTGCACATGATTTACACGCTAACCTAGCCCACTAATGGGTAACCTGACAAACACTAAGAATAAGCATCCTAGATCATCCACCTTGAGGACACCCCAAGAACACACAAAACCCCAAACCCAGATCACAATGAAACTTTTCCCTTACGCATCTGTACTCCTTTCTCTGTCCTTCTTTGATTCTGCTTAACAAGTCCTCCTGTGCCACTCACCAGGGCATCATGAGACACTTCTTTTCTAAAACAAAAGTGGGCGAGTCTACGCCATGGCTAGGTAGAGGTGGGGATGGGAGTGTGGGCAGGAGACATAGGCTGTGAGCGAGTTGAGATCCCTTTCTCCTATTTGGGGGAATTGCTCAGACTTCCTCTCGTGAAAGTTCCAAGGTCAGTGTAGTAGGCAACAAATCATGGAAGAATTACTAAGGGCAGGAGCAGTGTATCACCTTCTCCCACAAACTATTGCTTAGTCCTGGGACACAGACCCAACCAAACACAGAAAGAATTAGGAAATGCAGTCTAGTTGTGCTTCTAAGAACAGGTGGGTCCAGCGATCAATAGCAGCTTTTGCCACTATGCGTGGGGTTCAGGACACGCTACCCCCAAAATAGCTCCTTAGCATTTTAAATATTTTCAGCTGAAAGAATTAGAGAAATGACTTGTGCAGAGAGATCTGTCCAACTTTCCCTTCTAAACAAATCATAAAACCTGAGAGTGATTTCTTGGCCTTTCCTTGATACAAGACACAGGAGCATCATGTAAGAGATGCCCTTCTTGGGCCTAGAGGGGAACAATCTCATGTCTGAAAATAAAGGGACATAGAAAAGAATCTGAAAAAAAAAGCTCCTGCTAAGTTTTGTTTCTCAGTGTACTACCGTTTGATTATACCCTTTGGTCTTATCAAATTTCTAAGGACACACATCCTAGATCATCCAAGATCATCAAGACTGTCCGCTCATCATTAAACTAGCACACAAACACACAGGCTGAACAGTGTGCTTGGTTCCTCATTTCTTTATGAAGGCTCCTGCGCTGGGCAAAATTTAGGTTAAATAAATTTGCATGTTTTTGTATAGTGCTTTTTGTTGTAGGGATCTAAGCACATAAACCTAAAAACACTTTCTGTTCTTTGTAGTACTCCTTCGGCACTTAGTAGATTCCCCCACCCATCACACACACCAGGAGAGTTAAGAAAGATGTTAAAGAAATATTTGAATAAATGCAAACTGTCCATCCTCTAACTCTCTTACAGTCCTGTGAGTTAAGACATGAAGAGCAAAAACGTATCCAAATAGAAATGAGAATTCATTATGATTCCACTTTTAAAGCCGGTCTTACTGCTCTCCAGTTCATTTGGCTTTTCTTTCCCCTCAGCGATGATCTTTAACTGAAAATAATTTGATTTTCTTCATTAGCCAGTTTTTATGAAAGTAAAGTTTATTAGAGCTGCCTGATGCTCCTGTTCTGTTCCTCTGAGCTGTTACAACGGGTTGACTTTGTGGGAATGACGGGATGAAAAATCTCAACTACCATGGCACAGCCAGAATTCCCCCAGTGTGTAAGATTATCTTCATTTCATGTGAAATTTAGAGCATAATCACTGTTTTGCACTTAAAATTGGAAGCCATGAGATATACTGAGACTGTGTCAGGTAGATGAGAATCCATCCTCGTAGCTGAATTTACAGAGCAGGCCACTGGACAGACTGCTTTGATTCTTAACCAACCTCACTGTCAAGAGTTTCTTTGGCTTTTTCTACCTCTGTTCCCTGACTACATGTCAAACCCAATCCTTTGCTTTTTACCTTCAGCAGCACCAGGAGAAGAGCAGGTAAATGTCCCTAGAATAACAAGGTAAGGTACAACAGCTGCCTGAGGCCTGGCTCCCTGCCTTCATTAGCACCTTAAAGCCTTGTGGGTTGTAGCGAAGCCTTTGAAACAGCATCCTTTTCAAGCTCCCAATCCTCCCTGCACCTTGCCCTTTGCAAGTCTGTTCTGTGCCTCTGGTCAGAAACATGGACTGGGGCAGCTGGCAGATTATACTTTTTGCTTGTCTCTTCTTTTTGACTATAGGCCATAAGAATAAGATAAATAGAAACTATTGATTTTGAATGGCCACAGATTCACAGAACAATAGCAGGTAGAAAGTTGAGCAAGTGACTGAATTTTTAGTTTCCGGTTTCTCAACTATATAATGGGAAGAATTGTAAGTTTCTGTCAAGTTAGTGTTTCTTGGACAATGGATAGACAATGACTACTGTACAAGTTCTTGTTTTTCTGCCCACTTTATTGCACTCCACACTTTTTCCCTGTCACCAGAGAGCATCCCAGTTGTCTCTAAAGAGAAGACAGAGACCTCAACTTGACCATGTCAGATCCTTGGAGCATCATTAGAAAAAAAAACATTTTAGGACACATCCAGGAGAGGTATAGACTGGTTTATCAGGCAGAATTAAAATGTAAGAGAAGACAGGGAGGGATTCCAGCTTGAGAAGCTGAAGGGGACACAGCTCTGAGGGAGAGGATCCATCTGCACTGTCAACAAGGGAAGGGACCAGCTTTTATGGACTTCTTGCGGTAGACAAGGATCTGGTCGATCACTGTCTCTGTTTTAGCTTTCAAGGAGTCCTTACTGCAGGAGAGGCCAATGGGGTCTTCCTGTGAGAGGCCAATCTGATCTCCATAAAATGATTGCTTTTGTTTGGAGCAGTCTCTGACTGGTGTACGCTCTGCTGGAGTCCATGACTGCAGGTTCAAACAAAAACTGAGGATTTCAGGGCACTCCGTGCAGGGGCTTCAGAGAAGGTTTTAAATGCTATCTGCTGAATGTCCCAACACATCTCTTTTTATGTCCACAGTGTGGAAGGAAGATGAGATATGTATGTAAATTTGGAGATAATCAACATTGTATTACCAATTTTTAGAGGTTCCTCCCCAAATGTTTAACAAGTCTATTTGCAGAGCTGAGCAGGGATCTGACCCAAAGTTTTAAGGCGACAAAACAGATAAAAATGAAGGAAAGGGAAATACACATGCCCTTTGTCCCTATGGTGGTCTTTGACTGTCTCAGCCCCTCATTGCCCTCCCAGCAGATATAGTTTTAATTCTTCTCCAAAGATGAGCATGTACATGTTTATACTGCGATCGCTCCATTCTGAAATTAGCGTATTTTATTGCAACATCTTTTTGACTCCCTCCTCTGTTCAAGCTTTCTTCTTACATCTACTAAGGTAATATAGTGTAAGTTTTACAGAGAATCTCTAGGCACATGTTCCTACTGGACACTTGAAATGTGGTTATTTGGAATAAGGACGTGCTTTCAATGGGAAACACTGCAAATTTTCTTATACAAAAAGAAGGTAAAATATCCCGTCAAGCTTTTTGCATTGTTTATGTGTTGAAATGTTAATTCTTCAAATGTACTGGGCCATTATTATTTAAATTATTTAAATGATGATTTAAACACATTACTTGAATTATACACAACACCTGTTATTTAAATTATTCTCACCTGTTGAGTTTTGCTTTTGTTTTGTTTTGTTTTGTTTTCCTCTACCTGGAATCAAACTCACGACCTTGTGCTTGCCAGGCAGGCGCTGTGCCGCTGAGCTAAATCCCCAGCCGAGTTTTGCTATGTTAAGCATGACTAATAGGAAATATTAAATGACTCACAGCGTTCTTAGTCACGGCCCACAGTGTATGGAGGACCCTCCAAACCCACAGGTTCTGCATCTGCACCTTCAACCTGTCAGCAGGCTGGGTCAGACAAGTCTCCAGGGCCAAAGTGAGGAACCTAACCTACTCATTTGTGTAAGTTTGCAGGTTTTCTGACTCTTGTGGAGAAAGAATTTTTAGGATAAATCAGTGAGGGGCACAGGAAGGGTTTACGATGCAAACCTCTTGGGAGGCACTCAAGAGGGGACGACGGGGAATGAGACACATTATTTCCGGGAACAGGAAACGTTTATGGTTCTCTTGAAGAGTAGGAAACCCTGGTGAAGGTGGCTCTCCTCTAAGAGGAGTAGTAGCCCATGTTATAGGTATGGGAACAGTTTTTTGGTTTTGCAGGGGAGGGGCACTCTTTGGCCTTTCTCAACGTGTCCCTTTATCTTAGGATCACTATCTTGCTCTTTACTGTCTCAATTAAGCCAGTTTGTGGCTTTTAGCATTTCTGAGAGATTTGGAGTGTGATGGGTCAGGTAGAGAATTACCTTGAATTTAGTCAAAGGGTTGCTGATACGGATCACCTTGGTTAGTTCATCAGGGTACTGGAAGTTTGGCAGTCATTTTTAAAGTACAGTTTTTATTTATGATAGCCTTGTCACATTTCTACCTATCTTTTGTTTCTTCTTATTCTACCTTAAATCAACCATGGATATAAAATGTTCAAAAAAAGTATTGTGACTGTACTAAACACAAACTGATTTCTTATCCTTATTCCCTAGACAACACAGTATAACTGTTTACATCTGATGTACATTGTACTAGGTATTGTAGGTGGTCAAGAAAAGGTTGCAAATCGATAAGAGGTGTCTATAAGCTATGTGCCATTTTATTTCACTCCTGAGCATCCAAGAACTGCTGTCCTGAGGGAGAGGGTAGTACTGGACCCAATCCTCAGTGGGAGTCCAGGGATGAGCTTATTTCTGTGGAACGGCACTATAATCAAGAAAACTCTTATTCCAATTCCATACTCCAAATTTTTCCTGCAACACAATCGTCTGTCAACTCAATGCTCCTCCTCTGAACGTGCCCAACTGTCAAGCAGCTATGCTCCTTCTTCATTCCTAATAGTAGTAGGACATCTTTTAATGCAAGAGGGTCAATGTGGCAGTTTAATGTTTTTCCAAAGGATTTAGACTTGTTTTGTATGAAGAAAGAGGCAACCTGATTGCAGTCGCTTTGCTGGAAGAAAGAGCTGCATTTGAAGTTCTCCTGACCTTTAAAAATCTTGCTGGGCATGGGAGAGGGGTCTGAGATGTGTTATGTAGATGTACTGATTCTCTACAATGAATGTAATTATTGTGTATTGCAAGCATGTACTAATAAAAGAAATTTTTAAAAAGTCTTACAAATAGGAATTCAGCAGAAAAAGGGAAAAACTCAGTTTTGGACTCAGATTTGCATAGGTTCAAATCTTTCCTCCATATTAATTGGAATCTATAACCTTGGGCAAGTGGCTTGAGCCCTCTCAGTCTGTTTTCTTGATGATAAATATGTGTTGGTATAAATTAGACTTAAATTGTGCAAAGTTCTTGGAATATAATGAGCCTTTAATGAAAACTTCAAATATTATTTCACATAGCAAATATTTCATACCACTAGTTAGTATACTGGGGCAACAGAAACTGGGACCAAGGGGCAGGGGCAGAGGTTGGGGACTCCTAAGTCCCACCAAATTTTAATAAAAACATCCTCTATACCTTCTGGGCATCAACATCATCATGTCTATCTCTAGTAAACTTTCATTGTGATTCTTATTTTCAACAGATGCTTATTAAAATATCTATAAAATATTTAGCATGATACTAAGGTCTAAAAAATATTAAAGATATAATTCTAAAGCTTAAAGGCTGCATTTCACCCTATATTTTATGTTAATTTAATCATAGGAGTGGACCAGTTCCATGGTCTAAAAAAATATTAGAATTCTTTTTATCAGCTGTGGAGTCTTCTTTACTAAACAGGTATCTTTTCAGTTTTTGTATATTATTATGATTTCCTCTGAGCTTATAAAAGAGGAGACATTAAAACTCCAACTGTACTTTTAGATGTTTCCATTAGATTGGAGAAAGTGGAGAATTAGCCCTGAGATTTGGATTTATGATTGATCCCTGGGTTTGGGGCCATGGACTCCCTAGGAAGCTTCAGTGGACTGATGATTTCTAAGCATGGGAAGTCTAGGTTTTCTTTGGTTCTTTCTCACCGTCACCTCTGTTTTAACATTCAAGACCTTCTCTGTCATATCTAAAAAGGCAAAGTAGGCCATTATGTAAGGTAATGAGACTAAAGGGTCAATACTGTCAAATTTCTTAATCTGGAATTCTATATAGTCCTGTTGTGATGAAACAGACTTATGACCAAGAGAAACCAAAATCAAATGAGTCTCAACCATGAGAGTCTCTGGCACTAACACTGGTTTGATTTTTCAAACTACTGTCAGAATATTTTGTGGACCACTATCATTATCTCAGTGAAGTATTAACTCGGGGACGCTTAGTAAGTAAGCTACAAGATGAACAGTACATACTTGAATAGTCAATGAACTTTTCGGACAGCAGGTTTATGTAGAACTTTCTTTGGGTATGAAAACTTTTCCTTACCTTGACCACAGGCCCAGATGAAATTTGGTCGCTTGAGCTCTTGTCACTCACTTAGTTAACATACTTATTTTCATATATGTTTGCCTCTCCAAAGGAATAGGAAGATGTCGGGAGCGGTATTTCCTTACTCAACTTGGTATCTCATGTACTCCTCAAAAATACATAAGGGATAGAATAGATACCTAAATAGTTGATGAATAGGACATGTTGTTTTCTGAAAGCCAAGGCTGAGAGAGCTATATCTGAAGGCAGTCTCTTAAACACTGAGTTCACCTTAACATCAAGAGAGTTCTGTTCTTCATTCGTCTTCCTGGCTCACCCTGTGACTGCTTGTTTATTGCTAAAAAGAAAGCTAGTTTTAATGCTTCAGTGTCAGACCATGAGTGATACCTTTGTACCCATGGATGGGGGTGCATTATTGAAATGAAGGACTAAAGAGTTCTGTCTAACACTTGGTTATATCTGGGAGAGTGATGGGTCTATTATTCAACTCATAAACTTTTTTCTACAGTCAATATTAACTTAAGCAGCCATTTGACTTATTTTGCAAGTAGGGGTGAGCCATCATTCAGGGGTCCCTATTAGGGTCATCTGAGATAAATGATACATGTTTAGCAGTAGAAAATGAAGTAAAGGCATTTAAAATTATTCATTGCTGCAGCTATTTCCCTATGTGGCTATTATTATTATTATTAATGCTACTGTGTTTTTTTTACCTTAAATTTTTTTTATATCTAATATGTATGTGTTTTTCTTTCTTTGTAAATCTTATCATTTTATCATCTTATATGCCTGCAGCACAGGGCTTAGTGTACTATACCATCAATTGAACATATTTTCTGAGACACACTGAAGGACTCTATATCCTTACTTTTATTCTCCCATGTAGCGTATTGATGTCTGAAGTGGCAAAATTAAAGATCTGGATTAAGAGTTGGGCCCTTATTAGAAGTAAATGTCTCTAAGTAAGTCTAACATTTTCCTTCTTAAAGTCATCTTAATGTTATATACAGCCCTTACAGCATGTGTGATATGCATTTTCTAATATACATATTTGCATATTCTGTTCGATTGTCAGCTTCCTCAAGGCAAAAGGCATTGCTTTCTCATCTTTCTGGCCCCTTTTTTGCAGCTATAACTTTTCAAGTGGATAAAATTTGGTTGCCTATTGTTATCTAACAACCACTGTTAATTCCTATCATTTTGTTCTGACACTCTGTATCCTTTTTATTGTTTTTGCTTTGTTTTTGTCTATAGTGTTGGTATTTTGCTATTGTCCTTTTTTATTATTCTCTTTAAAATAAAAAAAAATAAAATATTAAAAAAATTGGTTGCAAAAGTTAACATGCACAACTTCACTGTGAGGTCAGACTAGATTTCCCATTCTTTGAACAAAAATCACAGAGCAGGAGAAATTGGGGCTCTTTACATCATATCTTTCCCTAACAGTGACACAAAGCTGCTGGTGACACTGGCTTCACAAGGTTCAATGGATCTGATCATGTGGATGTTTCCTGTGTCTCGAGTTTTTCCTCTTGAAGGGCTCTTCCATCATAGTAATAAGGAAGTTTTGAAAATAACCTTCTTTATTGGGGCTTCCATTGATGGGAGTACCTTCAAAATTGCACACTCCATTTTTTTTGTAACAGACTGTGGGAGTAAAATCATAATCTCATGGGGAAAGAAAGTTGAGGCAATTCTCAGGAAAATTGAGCTGTACATACATCTCTGCCTCTAGCTCAGCAACCTCTAAAGGCGTAATTTCCTTGAATCAGCAAACAATCTTGAACATAATTGCCACTCATTTGTACACACACACACACACACACACACACACACACACACGGAAGAGGAACTGAAAAAGAGGACACAAGATAAGACCTACAGAGCCAATGTGTTTAATCTACATAGAAAACGTTAATTTCAGGGAGGTTGAATGACATGCTAATAGGACATAGAATCAGCGTCTTTAAACCCAGCCTAGTTTAATAGCAAAGCCTGGAACTTTTAAATACACTACGCTTCTTCATCAGTCATGTGTCTAATAATAGAAATAATCTATTTGGTGCATATTTCATTTAAAAGGAAGGGCATCTGCATATTTTCTATTTTATGTTCTATTTATACTTTGGATTTTTATTCTCCATTTGATTGGTTTTTATTCTTTGGGGCTGGTTTTTTTGTTTTCTCTTGTATTTTTCCTCCTCCTGCTCACTCATCTCTTCCTCCTTCCTCACTCTTTATCTCTTCTCCACTCTCTCTTTTCCCATTCCATTAATGAAAGTAGATAATAACTTGTGAATTCAAGTGGAACTTCATTTCTGAAACTGCACACTCATGCTGGAACCCATTAAGCTTGATAGCAAGAAATGAGAGAAATCATAATTATCAGGCCACTAAAATACATGAAACATAAAATTTGTCAGGGAAAGTAATTGAAATTATTGGAGCAGTAGGGACTGGTGCTGAGCAGACCCTCAGTGATAATGCAAAGGTTATAGGCGATGTTTAGCAATGCTGATGAGGTCCAAGGTGACTCTGAGCCATCACCGTCAGCAAATTTATGCTCAGTTTATATTAATTTGCTAATCCATCTCTGGAAATTAGGAGGCCAGTGGTGCTCAGGGAACCCTCTCAGCTGGCCAGCAGAATAGGTAGTGAAGATATGCTTTTCTTCACCTACATGACTCTGTTCTCTTTTTTTTTTTTTTTTTTTGGTACTGGGAATCAAACTCAGGACCTTGCACTCACCAAGAAGGCACTTGTGCTGCTGAGCTATATTCCTGGCCCTGTTCCATTTCTTGTAATGCGCTTTTCTCCCCCAGAGGTCCCTATCTTCTCATTTTGCTTCTTCCTATGTTCTTTCTTTTAGCATCTCCTCTACCTTTTCTCATTTGTTCTGAGTGCTATTTTGCTCTTTAATTCCATGTAAAATTTATTTACTACTTTTCTCATTTGTGTGGAAGTATTTTTTTGTGTGTCAAATTCATCTGTGCAACTTGAGGTTTGGAATTTTTCTTCCCTTGACCGAGGCTGCTTGCCTCTGAGACGAAAACATAGTCTAATGCTAAACTTACCAGTATTTCTGGGAACATCATTACTAACATAAGTGTTGTTGCTACCCACGTTCAGCTGGGGTTGAACTGAGCAGATGTGACTGTGAAAGAAAATAAATGAGACTGATTTTCAGACCTTAAGCCTTAAAATGTCTAAAGTGTCTCTGAACTCAGCAAGTGAAGAATATCAAGTAACCAGGTCTATATGTGCCCTGTGCTTTTGTGTTGTTTTCTGTTTGGTCCTGGGCATCAAATCCAGGACCTTGTATATGCTAAGTATGCAAGTCACCCGGAAGCTATGCCTCAGGTACATTTTGTATAATGGTTGAGATGCAAAAAATATCATCCAGGAGGAGTTTGTAGCTTATATGTGATAAACCTATATATTCAGATCATGAGGCTGAGACATGTTTACAGTGATGCTTGAATCATTCTGGAAAATTAAAGGAGTCTCATAACTGGAGATAGTTATAGAGAGAATAACTATATGCACCTGGCATGATTTGATAGTTCCTTAATAACTTTACATATCTTTCATATCTCTTTAATAATCATTCTTATGTCTACTGCTCTTTTACTACTTTCAGAAACCTTGGTTGATACTCACATATTCAAAGTAGGGCAGCCATTATAACCTTCTTCCTGACCGCTGAAGAAACTTAAGCTCACAAAGACGAAATAATCATAGCCAAGGTTGGTTGCCTAATGAATCTCATGTTTTTATTCCACAGTGCGTTATATCAAAGTCTACTGTTAAAAAAATTCTTATTTAGTTCAGAGTGGTGTCTTGGTTCTTGGAAAGAGTTCAGTTATCTCATTCAACAAGATTTATATTGTAGTTGCAAAATTTTAATGTATAGCTGGCCAGAGAGTAGCTACACTGCACAAATGCTGATGACTTACTGGTGCCTAACTTTTGTTCAGTGCATCAGTTCCAGTTCCTAAACTCCCTACTACCTCAGTCTTTTTCAAACAAGTGATTCAGAGTTAGATCATGCTGTTTACTCTCAGAAAGCTCTAATTGTTTGAAAATGATTTTTTTCTTTACCGTGCAAGCAAAAGCCATTGCCATTTAATGGGATTCTACCCTGTAGATCATGCAGAAGAAATCATCATAGAGACATTACTGAGTTCATGATATCTGCCAGCTTTGTCCCCAGATACTGGAGTTATTGTCTTTCTTTCTCTGCAGTAGCTGGCTAGGTACATTCTATATTGTAATAGCTAAGAATATGGGCTATAAGTTTAGACTATCTAGTGTGAAAAGCTCCCTCCTTTTCTGCATCAGGTCATGATCATCTAGTTTCTCTGTGCCTCAGATTTTCACATGTAAAATGAGACTAGGTATAGTGTTGTAACTTAGGTTTTGTCAGGATTATGTGACATGATATAAATATACAACCTTAACTATGGCATATTACTTATTGTCAATAGCTATTCAAGATTAGTTAATGGTAATAGCGATGACAGTATTCCAGGATATATAGACGCCTCTCCTGTGATTATTAGAGATCTTGTCTCCAGAACACGACTAATGTCATTAGTTAGGTCATTCATTCATGTATTGATCCATCTAAAACTGACTGGTTGCTATGAAGGGCCTTCATTCTGGAAATGAAAAAATGCACAATGTCACATCTAAAGAAATTGACTATCTGCTTGGGAGCTCCAGATCTTCTATTGTTTGTTTTTTGTTTTGCTTTTCATCTGGTACCAGGAATCAAACTCACGACCTTGCGCTTGCCCGGCAGGTGCTTTGTTGCTGAACTAAATCCCCAGCCTCGAGCTCCAGATCTTTACAGAGATCATTAAAGTTCAAGGAGACAAGTCCTCTGGTTTTCGTACATATAAGTTGGGGATACAGAGTTAGACATACATATCTTCATTGGAGATGATGGATTGCAGGATAAGATTGATGTTTCAAGAGCAGAAGTCTTGGAGGACAAGTTAGAACTCTTGGGAGAGTAGGCAAAAGAGAGGAAGAATACAATTTCAAACCTGTTATGTGCAGTTACAAAGGGACAGAGGCAAGATGCACTGGATGGGAACCCTAAGTGATTCTGTATGGCCGATTTGAGAGAGGAGGGTGCAGAGGAGCCTGGAGAGCAAGCCAGCGTCTTACTGGCTCTGTCTTTCTAAGGAAAAAAAAAGAAATTTGGCTTTTACCTTGATTTCATCTTGGCAGCCTCATTGCATGGGGATAAATTAAATTCCAAAGCCTTCTTTTACATGCACTGTGACTAAAAGGATTCCTTTCAACAATACACAAAAAGCAGTGCTCTCCAAAGCAAACTGCCTCAGTCTGCACCAGAGCCAAGAAGAGAGCCGGAACAGGGGACAACAGGAGGGAAGGCGCATCTGAGGGGCCACTCGGGCAGTACTTCAGTCCCTTGAAGGGCAGATTCCTATATGTGAAGTTCTGGAGAGCAGTCATGTAAAATTGAAAGTTTTAAAACGTTTTCTGAATGATAGTACTAGAAGAGAGAGAGAGCAGGGAGAAAGGAAGAATTCTAAAATACCCGATAACTCAAACCTTGGAGAGTCTAAGGAAGAAATGATAAATTCTGAGAGTCTGCTAAGACTCATCATTTTAGAACACTGATGGCTATTATGAAACCACTGGGATGAATGTTTCCTAAATGTCACTTAAGAATAATGTATTATCACCTTTCCAACATCTTCCCCTAATTTATTGTCATTCTACTCACAAAAGTATTTTAACAATTCCACTGAACAAAAGAAGAAAAAGAAATCTCTGTAACTCTAATGGTCAGCAACTAAGTTATAATGTGCACTGAAAGTAAAGGTTTTTATTTTATAATATATGACAGGCATGACAGTAGACAAGACTATATAAATCTGGTAGAGTTTGCGCAGCACATACACGCAACAATACCATGTTCTAAATTTTTAAAAAATCCATGCTAATCTTCAGGCATCGAATTATCATCCATTGCTACCAAATTCCCAAGAGGATGGTATTATTTCAAACCTGAAGTTGTTTGATACCTGCTGAGCTGCCATTTAACAAGATTTCCTATGTTTATTTTACCATTCATAAAGTAAATTCAATTTTGGCAGTGAAGTCCAGACACTTGTCCTGCATTACTTAAACTGCAGCTAATGGGCAGAATAAGACACTGAACTTAATATTGCCAAAGTGTTTATTTCAAGGATTTTATTTTTTTTAAGTGCATAAATAAACAGTAGTATAAATATGTGCTACCAAATGGTATATATACCTTACAGTTAAAATATAAATAAAAAGGATACCTTCTCTTACTCTACCTAATACAAGAAGGGAACTTATAGTTTTTGATGATATTATAATTAAAAGGATCCTAAAATTAAGTACAGGATGACTTTCTCAGCTGTTCTACTGTATGCTATGGGGAAGGTACTAATCCTTAGTGGAGAGGCAAAAGTAATTTTTGGAATATTTATTAGAACCTTTTACTCAACAGGTGAAGAATTTTTGTCGTATAGAAGGTGATTAATTGCTAACAGGCTCATGATTAATTAATGGCACAGCTAAGACTCAAATTTAGCTCTTAGTCCCCTAATCTTTTGCTTTTTCTATTTCCATTGGCTTTCTGGGCTTTGGTAATTACTCCTAAACTGTTTTCCTTTAATAGGTTTTTGTAGTGTTCATGTTTCTCTTCAGGTGTGCTTCAGTGTATTCTGTCTAGCAGAAGATGAACAATAATAAATGTACCATTCTGCATGATTTTAAAATTGCTTTATTGAAATGATTCATTTCATTTAAAATGTACAACAAATAATACAAATATAAATATGTTGTCCATATACTAATGCAGTCTCTATTTTGTTAATGCTCCCACACTGAGAACATCATATAAAAGTGGAAAATAGGCACTTTCAACAGAATTTCTAAAAATCCCATCATACTCAGTAACTATGTCAATTAACAAGAAAATGTAGCCCTGAGTCGATCCTTTGAGCACTAGAAGCTCTTTTATGTTTGGATGCTACTGGAAAAACTGTTCTCAGACAAAGCAGCTCTAAAGCATCTGAGCAACAATGAAATTTTGCAGGACAAAAGGTTAGAACTGGGAGCATACCAGCTAACTAATTGCTAAGAGTGCTGCCTGTATCTACTCACTTCAGTAATTCATAGAGATACCACTTAGAAAGAGAATCAACAGCTCTATTTCACAGACGCTGTGTCTGCCAGAATAGGGAAAAAGAAAAGAGGTTCCTATAGCTCGGGTTTTTTTCTGAAAGGCACAAGTGTGTATCCCTTACGGGAAATCATGTGGGCAGCGCTGCCCTGGGGAAGAGAAGACTATTCAAGGTTTATCACGCAAAAAAAATGTGGCATTCTTTTCCCAGATGGGCCTCCTCATTTTGACAAAGGAAGTTTAGTCCTTTCCGACTCCTTTTTTCTCTCTTTAAATAATGTTATAGAAATATAATTGGCAAACAACCAGCTGCACACAGTTCAGTATACAATTTGATCCATTTTGATTAATTTCACACTCTAAACCATAGCTGCGTCGAGTTAATAAACATCATGGTCACTGGCAAATTCCTTCTGCCTCTTTATGCTTTCTCCCTCCTGCCCCTCTGTCCTGCTATCTCCAGACAACCACTAGTTTGCTTTCGGTTACTAGAGACTAATTTGGACCTTCAAGAATTTTGTAGAAATATAGTAGTGTGCTACATGATACATTTTATTTGGCTTCTTTAATTCAGTAGCATTATTGCAAGATTCATCCACATTGTCACAGGTGTAAAGGGCTGTTGGGTACTCTTCTACTGGATGGATATGCCATGAACTTTTGATCCCTTACTCTATTGATGGATGCTTAGATGGTTTCCGGTTTGGGGCTATTACAAAGAAAGTTGATATACACACTCACGTACAAGCAGTAGTATGAACACATCTATTCTCTTCTTGTTTTCCTTGGGTAGATATACAGGAGAAAAGTGAGCAGGTCATAGAGCAGGCTTGTGTTTAACTTTTGACTCCATGGGGAGACAAAGGAGACGTAATACTTGGGCAGCTGAAACAGAACCTCTCAACAACCTGTATAGGACAGGGCTGGACTCAGAATTGGAGAACTTAGAGCCTTTAGTTCTTAGCTTTTGGTTCTGTTTAGGTACAGTTCCCATAGAACTTAAAAAAATAATCACAGGGTCCCTCGCAATCTGGAGAGCACGTATGTAAGCAAAGAATTAAAAATACAATCGCAAAAGGGCTTGGGCATCCTGGTGCTTCTCCATTGCTTCCCTTCAGCTCTACAAACCTCCTTTTTAATTGGTATAAATCATACAGTGGGTCGGGGAGACTACAATCACTTCTCACAGAAGAAAAATGAGGGCCTGGGGATTTAGTGCAGCGACACAGTGCCTGCCTGGCAAGTGCAAGGTCTTGAGTTCAATTCCCAGTATCGGAGAAAAACCAAAAAAAAAAAAAGAAGAAAGAAAGATGACTTAAAACTGAATAATTTTCCAAAAGTATATCACAGCCACCAATTTTAAAACTAGGCTAACTACTTTGTGGGAATTGTCCCCCTTTATTTGTTTTTTTTTTCATTTGATTGTCATAGTATCCCTGACAAAAGGTTAGAAAATTTTTTATTTTCCCCACTTTACAGCTGTAGAAAATAGAGTTCAACAAAGTTTAGAAGGACAGGATGGTGTACCAGACAGAATTTTTTAATGGGGTCAGGAGAATGGCATTGTAGTCATCTCATTGTCATCTGATTACTCTGGGGCCTCTAGTAAATCATTTAAGCCTTGTAGACCTCATTTTCCTTCTTGAGAAGATAAAAATTTTGGATAGTATCAGCCATACAAAAATATAAGGACAGTCTTTTTGTTTTTTGTTTTTTTGTTTTTGGTCTTTCTGAGAGAGGGTCTCACTATGCAGTTCAGTCTGGCCTGGAACTCACTTTGTAGCCCAGACTGGCCTTGAACTCACCACTATCCTCCTTCCTCAGCCTCCTGAGTGCTGGGATTGTAGGCATGCACCACCACACCCAATAGGATATGGGCTTTCAAGATTTTTTAATTTTGAAAATAATTGTATAATCAAACATGCACAGGGAAAATAATGTATTGAATTCCCTTTAGAGGGGTTTCACAGTGTGATTACTAAAGTCTCAATAAAAAAAAGTCTCTGAGAATTCTCAGCATGAAGAGACCTATTTAACAATGAGTCATTTAGAACTGAGTACCACTCTGAGGTTGAATCCCAAAACTATTTACCCCAGAATGATTTTCAGACCGATATTCTAGAATGGATATCGCATGTAATTCTACTTTTTAGAAGAGCAACAACAACAAAACTCGATGAGACACCTGGAAATTCAACGAAATTCATGACAGCTCCAACATTTTCCTTACTCTTCACATTCACAGAGAAAAGTGCAGCTGAATGGAATGAATGGGAACTGGGGCTTCCTAACTTCCTTTCCATTGCTTGGTTCACGAGGCCAGTAACACTCCTCATCCCCTTCCTGCTGCAGCTTTGTGATGGCAATCTCTAGTTACTCCCACAGGCGGAGAAACGAGAGCTAAGTCCCTGGGCCTAATTCTGATCGCTAAAATTTACTAGAATTTACTACTGTGTCTTCTAGTTACATTTACTTCCTGGGTGGTGAGCACAGGATTGAAGATTCTATACCAAGTGCCAAATTGTCTAGTGAAGGTTGTTAGCGGAATATACTTTACACTTTCTGGAGATAGCGAGATTTTTTTCCCTCAGACAAAATAAAACAGGGTATAGTGAATCACCAGTCAATTTCTTTTTCAGCCTTTGTTTCAGGCCCAAGCTATTGTGTTCCCCAAATCAGCAGGTGGAGACGATTTCTGCCTCAAACACTCTCATTTAGAAATGTTCCTAGCATCAGAACAGAGTATCTAGAGAATCCCAAAGAACAAATCGAAGGAAACAACCCCCTCATTTCTCAGCCTCTGTTCGGTCCCCAGGACAGCAGGGTCCTTGTCTCATGCAGAGGTGGTTGCACAACCCTCTTTTAGAGTAAAAGCAAAAGTCAGTAATTTTCTCCCTAGTGCTTCTAATTCTACCTTGAATTTCTCTAGGATAATAAAAGTAATGATAGTCTCGATAATATAAAGATGGAACTTTTCCCCAAATATCTATATTCACAGAACTAAAAATGGAGCTCAGGCTCAAGATTTTAAGAAATAAGCCCTTGAGACCATTAAATATATTTACATGTGTATAGATGTTAGAAGTACAAATGGTCTTTAAGGTTTATTGCTTTGCACTAACTTCAAAGGAGATGAATGAAAATAGAAGATGAAGTATACAAACATGCAGCCTGGATGGGTTCAAAAACAAGTTCAAGAGGTTGAAATCCAGCCACTCACATATTCCATTAATGCCTACTCTCAGAAGACAACTCTGATTGCGTAGTTGTCTATTTCCCGTCTCAAACAAGATTCCTGAAAATTCATGTGCTGACCCATTGAATCTAGGCAGGATTGAAAACTGGATTCTTAAAAACTTGTCAGAGAGTCTCATATTCTTAGTGATAATTTCTCCTTTCTAAAGAGGTAGGCAATATGTCCATTTATTTTGCAAATAAGTTCTATGGGATATTTAATCATAAAGGCCTCGAAATAATTGGTATCATTTCATACTCCTCATGAAAGAAAGCTGAACGCTTCTATAAATAATTCTGATTTTATTCAGAATAATGGAAAACAGAATATACAGCCAGGGTTGAAGGAGACTGTTCTATTGTCTTTTTTAATATCATAGGCTATATTCAACTATTAAACTCGCATGTATTTCATTTAATACTAAATAAATAATAACTCCTCTCCCTTTCTATTTTTTTTATCTTAAAAAGCTCTTATTTCTGGTTGCCATGGTGATGATGCCACTCTGATATTTGTTTAGGTTGAACACTTTCATCTTTCTGATCTGATGGTGAGTACTAGAAGGGCCAGAAATAATAATTGACAGCATAGGCTGTTTGGTGGCATAGAGAGCCCTTGTTTTGTGGGTAATGACAGTAACCTTGATAAAAGAAATTGTGCTTATACGATTAACAAAGGGGAACACTGTCTCTTCCTGTGAGGTTTATTTTATTTTCTTTTCCAACTGTGCTTATTTGCTACATTTTGTTTTAGAAAAGAGTAAAACAGTGTCAGGAGCTAATAGCATTGCTTTAAGCTGAAATCCATTGTAGAAAAATTTGCATTCAGGGCTTAGGAGGAGCTTGGAAGATGAGGAAGGCAGGAGAGCTTTTGAGAAAGCTTCTTTTCTGTCATGAAATGAGTAAAGCAGAGGAAGAGCACCATTTGTGACCAGGGAAGTGCTCCCTACATTGTCCCTGTATTACTGATAATGGCCACCCCTTTGAAATTGGTTTTGAATTTTTAGTTGCCTTTCCTATCATGAGATCTTCCTTCAGAAAAAACTAATATATGTCCACCAGGACATAACTTGAGGGTTGCTTCTGGGTCACAACTCTGTCATGTGAACTATGATATGTTCAGAAATAATGAGAATCACCTTTGATAACTTCACAAATGTACTATCTGTCACCATGCAACTATGAATAACTCTAGGTGGAGCCAGGCATGGTAGCACACGCCCATAATCCCACACGCCTGAGGTAGGAGGTTCACCATGAGTTCCAGGCCAGACTGGGCTACGTAATGAACTCAAGATTACCCTGAACTGCATAAAGAGACCCTTTCTCTAAAAACAAATAAACAACAATCAAAAAAAAAAAAAAGCAAGGAAAAAATCAAATAACTCTAGACTAGAGCATTACACTGGGAAGAATAAGTGTCAGGACATAGATTATGTTGCTATCTTCACTGTGAGTTGTAGCTTTGCTACCACTAATGTCACCTTGGCAGAAATGAACAGGTTAAGAAAATGACCCATGGGATCAAATGTCCTAGAGTACCAGAGCCCACCACTTTGTTTTGGTTACTTTTTTCTTGCTGCTGGGACAAAATACCTGACGCCCAAAATTAAGGAAGGAAAGGTTTATTTCGCTTACAGTTCGTGGAAGTATTAATCCGTACTTGGCGATTATCAGGCAGAGTGGCACGTGGCAGAGGGCTGCATCTCAGGGCGGCAGCACACAGCTAAGCCGCCACCACACACACACACACACACACACACACACACACACACACCAGGGCGGAATCCGGGAGGAATCTCCCCAAGCAGTTTCCTCCTCTCCCTTACATATGCAAACTATCCACCCCAGGGCGGGTGTAGGTCTCACACCCATATTCAAACTCTAATAGCCTGCCCCAGGGCCGCAGGAGGCTTTGGGGGGACACACAGACAAAAACCATAACATACTTCCAGCATGATCTTGGGTAAATTATCATCACTGACCAAAGTGCCAAATCTAATAGGCTTGATTTGCCACTTAAGTATCTCCTTTCTAAACTGTCCCCTCACTTTTAGTGATCCTGGGGAACATGATTTGGGTGTTGGTTTGTTCTAAGCAAGCTGCACTGTGTAGGGTTCATGTTTACGATAAAGTGTGATCATGGTTCTGAAACTGGCCTCACAGTGAGTCAAGTTGGTTTTACCTTGGAAACAGGTAAAATTCAGTGGCTCGTTTCACTTCTCTCACCCCTAGTGTCCCTATTGACATCATAAAGAAAACACTAAGGTCTTTTATCTCTCTAAAATCTGACTCTTCCTGTGTGTTTCTCTGAGTAAAACAACACAATGGTTCCCCTTTTTAGTTTGGAATATGAGTCAGCTCAGCCTTTGATCGTGGGAGAGATGGCTTGCATTGTGACAGCTTGCTGGGCTGGTGGTGTATATTCTGGACAACTCTCTAGGGGTTATCCATGTTCTGGTTCTTGAAGTTTTGTCTTAACAATTAGTGAAAAACAGAAATACTTGTTCAAAACAAGCAAGCACGATAACATGGGTGGTGAAGGATTCTTCCCAAGTCATTCTTGCTCTACTGCCAGAATCAGCTGTAGCAATGATCAAATCATACTCCAGAGTGATAGAAACATGATTTACAGCTTGGTTCCTTCTCTCAGATATTTATTTATGTCTGCATTTAAAGGAAATATCTAATCTTGCGGAAGGGTCATTCCTGCTCATTGTTTTTAACTGTACGGCTTGCATGTCTATTTTTCCTTTAAATGTAAGAAAACAAAACATCAAAAACTTTAAAAACACTTGAGATGACTGGAAGGTACTTTGTTTTCTGATTTTAAAAACTCGATGCAGAAAGACTCTTTGCTCTCTGTCCTTTCCTTCTGTACTCACTTACTTTTCAGACCCTGAAAGCTTTTGCACAGCAATTCTTCTCATCACCCCTGCTCTCATTTTCCTCAGAGTGGGGAAGAGTACCTCAAGTACACACCCACAGTCATTACATGCTCCAGAGACACTAGTCAAATAGTTTAAGATTTAGTGCAGTAAAAATCTAGCAGAACAATATTCAAAGATAAAAAGCACCAAAGAGAGCTAGGAATGGACTGCTCTTCAGGTTAACTGAAGCAGGGAAGACAGCTCTTGGTATTCTGAAGTTTGTATATGAATTATACCCTTAAAAATTTATTCAGATGCCCCACTTGCTGCAAGTTACCAAGGGCAATGGGGTCCTGAGAGAATTCCTAGGTTCTTACACACAACAAACAAAGAACAGGGCATGGCGTGGTAAGGACAGAGCAGCAAAGTTTAGTGAGGCAACATAGTGAGTGAGATTGGGCCAACGAAAGGAAAATGGCATGAACATGGAGGGCACTGGGTTTAGAGATTTAAAATGTTGCAGCAGGTCAAAGGCACCTCCCACCCGGGGTCTTCCAGAGCAGGATTGACAACATGTTGACAGCCTGCTGAATCATCTCAGCTATGTCTATTATGCATGTCCTTTCACATAATCTGCTCTGTCATAAATGGATACATGAGATGCAGTCCATATGCATGAACACGCAGTGAGACCCTGGTGAGGAGAGGTTACTGTAGGTCTTGCAGGAGGGTCTATGGTTTGCCCGTTTGTCTCAGTTTGGAATTTTGGAGTTTTCTAGGGCAGACCCAGGGGACTTTTTTTTTTTAATCTCTGCCTTTGGGTATTAAACCTTAGGACAAAGGGGTTTGTGTGTGTGTGTTGGGGGTGGGGTTCTGGGACATTTTCCAGGTTCCTGTGAGTGAAAGGGAACACCTCCTTAGCTCCGGTTATGCTAGAGCATTGATATTAAAATGGCACTATGAATTTGACTGAACATATTCTGTGCAATCTAGAACTCAAGGATGATAAGCATAGCTGTTACCCACATATATATTTTACAACAATATGTATACTTTTTTACTTGAGGTATTCTATTTTTTCCTTTCTATTCATTTTTTTACAAAATACTTATTGAATTCAATAAGTTGATTTTATAACCTACTACGATATCAACATGGCTTGGAAAACACAGCTGTGGTTAAATACTAAATCAAAATAAAGCATGAAGTCATTAAATAAATCATAGAGATGTTGAGATTTGGAGTGTCAGTGCTTCAAACCAGACAAGTTATTCAAGTAAATATAGAAAATCTGAAAGTTTTTGTGAGTAGAGATAATAGGCAAGATAGAAATCCCCTTAAATATACTAAGAGCTTGGTGTGTGGTTGGTGCCAGTGGACGGGTTCTGAGTAGGTTCCTGAAGCTGAGATGAGAAATTTAACTCACCCTAAACATAGACTGTGTGGAAGTTCTTTGACTGCAGTGCCTCCCAACCAAACCAAACCAAACAAAACAAAACACTTCTCAGGACGAGTTAGTAAAAAGCGAAGAAAAACTTTTATTAGGCAGAAATTAAAAGGTACAAATTCAATGGAATAGACTGTGGGCTCTCAAGAAACAGCTGTGGTACAGTTTAGAACGGGGAATATTTATGTGTTTTCGGTGGAGGAAATCAGAATTTGTCAATCTAGTCTGGGTCTTGGTTTGGTGAGTGAGAGAGGATGACCAGCCACAGTAAGATAATGATCTATTCACAGGGGAAAGTCTCATTCACAGGTGAAAATGTAGCCTATTAGCAGACCAGAGAAGACCATTTGCAAGTAAAAAGGGAATGGCCAGCTCATTTGTAAGTGAAAGGGAATTCATACTGGGTTTAAGGAGAAGAGAAAGGAAAAAATGTTTAAATGGGCTTGTGTTTTGAACATAAAGCTTTTATTTTTAAAATTATGACTGTTCTTGGCTCCTTTTAGCCTATTTATTTCTTCCTCTTACGTCAATGGCATTTGAACATTTGCAGAAATGGCTGCATCTGCTTGCTGGCTTTTTACCTCAAAGTAGGGGGCTCTCTCATGTCTTATGGCAGCGCAATACATGGTCAACCATGTGGATTTTCCAAGTGCCAACTTTTCAAAAAGAGTGTTAGAAAGAGCAAGAAAAGAGCAGGCCCAATTATTGAGGGAACCGTAAGAGCAAGGCTCATGTGAAAGTTCCCATTAGCCCATGCTCATGGCAAGAAAGTCAATCAGAACGTCCCATGTAAGCCAGATGAGAACAATGTTTCTACAGTCTGGGGGTCCCTGAATGGATTAGCCAGGTCTTCATGATATAGTGGGAAAGCTCCAAATGTTGAGATAGAGGGTTCAGCTCTGTTTCTGACACTGATATGGATTTTCTGAATTACCCCAGGGTGAGTAATTGTTTTTCTTTAGCCCTCATGATCTAGATTTGTTTGGCTCAGAAAATCATCATAAACAGTATGAGCATATATAGCTCTGAATGACATGACCAATTTTTCCAAAATTGGGAAAAAACAACTAAATCTGGACTACTAAAGCTTTTGCTATTTTGATAATTTGTGACCTCACTCTTTTTAAAATGAATTGTTTTATAGGATCCTGCAGAACGTATTGGTTATATTACAAATACACGTGTTGCTCTTTGTAGGCTTGCTTAAAGCATGTTGAGTCTGAACAATTTACAATGGAAATTCACTAAGCCTACAGAGTGATAGGGGATTTCATTCATTTATTTGTTTGTTCACCAAATATTAACTGAGCACCTGTGATTTTCTGGTATACTGCATTAGACTTGAGGACAGAAAGACGAATACTACTGAACCTCTATCTTAAAAGATTTCATGGTCTAGTAGGAAAAATAGACATATAGATAGATAAATTACTATGCATTGTGATAAATGCCCTAATAGAGATAAGAAATGATTAATATAAATGAAAACCAAATTAGGCACATTAAGTCTTCCTCCAAAGAGGGGAAATTTGTTCATGTAAAATATCATTATTAAACTCTATTATTCTGCAGTTCCCTAAATGATATTTAAAGATAATGTCATGCTCTTTTCTCTCCTAGACCCATTAGTTTTCGTTTTTACTTTGCTGGGTTAGGTGTGTGCATAAGGGCACATGTATGGGAGGACATTTTGTTCTGCTCTTTACCTTTAATTCCTATCAAAATGTCAAATTTTTACAATTAATATAAGGACTATAATTAAGAGAAACAAATCTAAATCCTGCAAAATATTCCCCTCCCTTGTTCACTCTGGTTCTGTTTTGGGCAGTTGAAGATATTAATGGAAAAAAAGAAAAAAAAAACCACAGCAAGGAATAGAATTATCAAAGAAATGAACATAATGATGATAGCCAATATTTATTGAACTTTTATTATATGCTAGATAATGCTGAGTCTTTTTACATGTTTTAAAACCTTAAGTCTAAGGACACCCCCATGAGGTATAAGTACTATTATTTCCCTTTTATTGATCAGAAAGCTGAAGCACACAGAGGTTAATTAACTTGCCAGCGGTCACGCAAGCAGAGATGCAGAGCCACAAGTTAAGCTCAAGATGCAGGCTTCAGAGTCTAAAATTTAATGTTTGTACTGGGTTGTGCCGAAAAATGTTACTTCTCTCATTTTTTCTTAGAACTTCCTGAAGTGATATTCATATTAAATATATATTAATAGAATGGAGTCGAGCTAGCAAGAGAAGGAAATGAAAGAAAAAGCTCTCTGTAACATCTTGCTTCCGCCTCTGTAGTTTCCGTTTGTTGCCTTATCTTGCGGGTGGCATAAATCACAACTGTGGAATTTTCTATAACAGTAAATTTCTACTTGATATCTATGCTTTGGCTGCTTTTTTCTCCTTTTGAGAGAAGCTTCCAACCCACCACCCCCAAGCCAAGCATAAGAGGGAAAACAGCTTTCTATTTTTATATTCTGTGGGAACAATACAATTAATTGAGAACAGGGTCACCTTTAGAATACTAATTGTATTTCATTTGGTTCAAGTTCATTTCCTCTACAATCATAAATATTAATTAAATGGTAGTGTTGCTCCTACTTTATTCTTGAGGAAACTGAGGCTCCACGCAATTCACCTGCCATGACTTGGAGGTAGTTAGCAGTTTGAAGTGGGAGAATGAAACAGGTGAACGCTGTCTAATACCCCATTACTTTCATTACAGAAAGAGTTTCCCCCTTTCTCAGGAGTCAGAATTCCAGAGCAGTAGTACATAGGTTCCCACCGGAGAGCCTTTGGGTTGCACCCCCGCCAGGGCACTAGCTTCACCTGGCAATTACACAGCTCTCCTCTCTGCCTAAGTCCCTCTGCTCTTGTCTCTTACTCACATGTGAAAGTATTTATGCCCCAAACCCAATCACCATTTCTCCCTTTGTCTGCAATTTCTAGCTGTTGCCCAAGGCCCAGGATGCCGCAATAGCCTGTGACCTAACTCTGTCAAGAATTATATTTGAGAACTGAAAGAAGGCCTAGAGGTTTTCCTGCTGTTACTCCCTCCATTTTACCCGTGGGAAGGCTGAGATCAGAGGGTCTGTCTTCTCAGTACACCCCCTTTATCTGACTACCTCAGGTACTAGTAATAACTACAAAGAAACTCTGGGGTCCTCCTTATCCCTTGCATGTTCTTGACTTTAGTATCAAATGTGATGAAAATGTTTTCTAACTCATGGAATCTACTAATGAAGGCACCCTTCCAGCTAATAACAGTGATTTTCCTGTGGAAGAACACTAAGCTTAAAAACCAGAGAGAGGGTCCCAAACCTGCCTGTGGTATTGGTATGGGGAAAGAAACTCCCAAGCTGCTAGATATCTGGGACAAGTTCATGTTCTCTAAAATTGAAGAATGAATTTTATGAGCAATGGAAGGTAATACAGAATATATTTATTGGGGTAAAGAAAGCTTCTGTCTTAGACACAGAGAGATACAGAAGGGGACCCAAGTGGGTTGCCAAGGAACCTGCCTTTGCTAGGGACTTTTGTAGAGCAAATCAACTACATGAGGTGGGTCCAAGGTGGGAAACATGGGAAATCACGGGGTAAGAATGAGACAGGACAAAATTATGGTCAACCAATAAGACTACAAGTATAATTGTTCAGGCGAAATTGATTAAATTAGGATTAAATGGGGAAGTGAGTCATGGAGCAATAGGACATAAATACAGAACAGGGGCTTTTCCTATGGTGGGTTGGGTTAGTGACTCTTCCTGGCTTTTTCAAGGTGATTGCTACCTATTTAGAATATTCCCTGATGTCCATCCCTAGGGAGGTATGTGGGTGCAATTGTTTCATCTTTTGCCTTGAGATCTGGCCCACAGCGGGAGGGCCTGTCTCTCCCACAGTTGGAAGGCATCTCTCTTCTGCAGGGCTCCTGTGAGGGCCCAGCTTTATCTGACTGTCTGTAATATTTTTATCTGATTCAGTTGCCTACAACAGTATTACGTTGGTTATGCGACCTTGAGCATTTGGTTGAACCTTTGTGATTTTCAGTGCCCTATAGCATGGGGGATGGTGTTAGCTACATGCACAGGGTGTTACTCTGAAGATGCTATGAGGTGATAACTATAGAGACTGTGCTACTTTATCAAAACCTTTATTTGTTTTTCATTCTCCTGCTGTGCAGGCAGTTCCAAATCCTTAGTATGGTCTCAGTGGCTTTGCATGGTATCTCTTGCCTCCTATATCAGGGCTCGCTAGAATAACAGATTTAACATAATATAACATGGGGTTTGCAAGGAAGGCTTACAGGGCCACCTGCAGAGTGAGGTCTGGAAGAGTGCAAAAGGGCTGTGTGCACACTGGAGAGCCGAACAATCCAGTTAGAGGTGGGAGAACTGGAGATCACTACAGAGTCCTGTTGGAAGCCAAAGTGTCCTTCTTGGAAGCCTGAAGAGTCTGAGCTGGAAGGCTGAAGAGTGCCCTGGAAGCCTGAGGACAGAAATCCCAAATCAACAACGAAGTCTGGAGCTCCTCTGAAGAAACTGAAGTGAAACTTCTCTCTTCTTCTCCTGTTCATTCCAGTCAGGCTATAAGACTACTGGTTGGTGACACTCACTCCAGTAGTTGGGATAGTTAACTATCACTGCTTCCTTGCCCTTTTCTCTTGGTTCCAGGTATTTTAGAATTCTTGTAGTTCTAAATGCCTGTGTTCTTTCTTCACATAGAAACTGCTTTCCCCTCAACCCAGCTATTTCAGCTACCAGGGTTCGCTAAACATGTCATGTCTTTTGTGTATCCTGGGTTTGGTTGGGTTACATGCTCTATTTCACCAAGGTAATGTTCTAATTTTCGTGGTGTTTATCACTCTCATGAGCATTTATCTAATTTGTCTCTAATTGCCTCTAAATCATGGCTATCATTTAGTCAGTATCCAGGTATATCCTGTAAAGTCTGGTAGCCCTAGCTTCTAGTGAAATACCTAACGCCAAGTGTCAGGGTATCTGTTGAGTCATTGATTATTTATTTGACTGAGAATCTATACACATATAAAGGTAGTTTAAACAAATATGAAAAGACATTGTGTTAGGTCTGGCACCAGGTAGAGAACAATACAGGGGTAAGTAAAACAGGCCTTTATTGCTGGTGTGGGAAGGCTGCTAGGACTGCAGAGACCCTCAAAAGAGGGGCAGGGTGTGTTGGCTTATATAGAGGTGGATAAGGGAATAGCCAGGGGGAGGTACAAAAGGCCAGGTGGTGAAATTGGATTGGAAGGGGCTGGTGCATGTACACGCGTGCAAATCGGAAGCAGGAAGTTAATTTGGAGTCTGAAGAAGAACCAGGAATTGTGTCCTGTCAGAATATGATGTGGCAGTTTTGATTGGGACCATTTTGGGTCAGGTGCCATTTGGGGATTCTGGGTGTCTATCGTTTGTACCAATATGTGTATATTCCTAATTAGAAATCAAATATACAGTTATAACTATAGAACAAGGCTAAATAAGCAGGTCTCTGTGTGCTAAATAATTGCTGATGTTAGACAGCAGTTAGTAACTACTCTCCTGGCTGAAGCAACCATAAAACAGACAAAGCATCATTGCATTAACTTTTCTACTTCAAGCAAATAAATTACAGCTTAGACTTCTCAGGCATGCCCTGAAGCCTTTGCACTAATGAGATGGATTCTTTCTGCTTCAAGTCCTAAGTCCATTCAAAACTCCTCCGGTTCTCCTGTCCAGCCAACGAAATGGATCATCCCAGCTCCTATCTCGTTTAAACTCATTCTGTAAAACAATAGGAGTGTGAGGCAAAGTAACTCCCATCAGGGTTGCAATCCAACTGGCAACAGTTTTGTCTTTTCACCAGTTTAGTTGCCCTTAGCATAAATTTCATAATGTTGCTAACAGCCTATGTTGTAGTTATGTCATTGTGCATAGTATCATTCTAGACTAATTTTAATATACATCACCCATCCAAGAATGATCACTCTGGTTTATGTTTTGGCTGCCCTTGTTTAACTATCTGCATAGCTTTTATCAGTTTGAAAGTTGGATTTCATCTGAAGGAAAACAAAACAAACCTAATAGTAAATATTAGATATTTATGTGAGGATTTCACTCACTGAAAACCACTTACTTGGCTTAATAGGATCCTAGTCTGCTTATATTTTACATAAATTTAGCAGATGTTGATGCTTTGCTTTCCATTTCTCAATCACACATACAAATTACAGTTCAACAAATGAAATCCAGTTCATTTAATCAGTCTGGAATGTTTGTGTTCAAACACTAATTCAACAGTTAAATTTACAAGACACTGGATTATTTTCTACAAATGAATGATTGCTATATGCTGAGTTACATATAGCTTTAACATCTGCACCATTTCCCCTGGAGTATAGATTGATCCTGAACCTACCTGTTGTTATTGCTGTCAAACATTATGTTACCTAGACAACTTGAGATGCATTGTTTAAAAAAAAAAAAGCTTTATTTTTTTTGAAGATGATACTGGTTAAAATAAAGGATGGAGGCTTTTTTCATCTGAATAGCTATATCTTTGAAAGATTCTTCTGAAAATCAATCTGTTGGTAACCGATGTGACTAGATGATTGATTACCAAATTCGTATTCTATGTGTGTGTGTGTGATTTCAAAAATAATCGTGCCTTATCTATCGCTGTATAATTCTAGTCTCTTTTCCTCATTGTTTAAATCTCATTTTTTTAACTCAGTGAAAAGCAAAATATAGTTAAGTAAAACACATTTTA
>NW_004955427.1:17088835-17098937 GCF_000276665.1 Chinchilla lanigera | reverse complement strand
GCTTTTGCCGCTGAGCTAAATCCCCAGCCCCCTAAACCTTTTATATTTTGGTTTTATCATTTTGAAATTTTTAAAAGCCCTGCTTAGTAGAAAACAATTTTGCATGTGAAACTTTTGCTGGGGGAAGTAGGAAGTTAAAGGGCTCCCTTGATCTGACATCTATGAGTCAGTTACAGTTATCTGAGTATCCAGAATAGAATATCTTTAATACACTTCTTCACGTACTTACCTCAAATAGTGATAAATAACATCTAACGGCTTCCAATTTACCTAGAGAAAAAATAAATAAGCTTAGTTCTCTCCGTAGAAGTAGCCATTTTCTTTATCAACTTTTACAACTAATCTCTTTCCCGGTTCATTCTACAACTGTGCTAGAAGTCAACATTACATTTCATTGATCTATAATTTTTTTCCCATTTTTTAACATTGGAATTTTTGTTCTACTTTAATCTTTATGATTTAGTGCCCATTCTTTTACATTCTTGCAATAAAATCTTTCTGGGCCTGGGAATTTGAAGACACTTAAATTGCCCAGGAAGTAATTTACTACCACCTCAGCTGCCAGAATGTTAATTTGTTTTTACAATGTTTATCCTACCCTTTCTACAGGGAAGATTTAATTTCCTACTAGAGAAGATGAATGAAATAGAAGAGTTGAAAATCCTGACTTCCCTCTTTCATTTATTGCTAGGTCACTATTTTCCCTAAGCCACTAGCTTTTCTGAATAAACCTTACAAATACAAGCACTTTTTTTTATTGACTTTAGGCTATTTCGTGAAGCTAAGGATCATTTCTCCCTTAAACTTTCTTGGCATAATGTTTACATATTTACAACACATATTTATCTTTGTAGGTCTCTCTTTTCACCTTTTATAATATGACTTCAAAATATGAAGAAGAATTTCTTAGGCAATTGCATTACATTAACCATATTCTACTTTTCTGCTAATCGCAATATACACTAAATGTATGCAATTTCTCATCTTCTTTAGCTCTAATTGTTTGAGACATTCTGAATTTGAAAGGGGAAATAGAAGTAAGTATTCTATACAAAATTTAGTTTTTGGAAAACAACTTGTACATAAATATTGCATTATGATCACTGATAGACAGATATTGGTCATGTTGCCTTTTTAGGGTATTCAACTTTTATAGAATGTGGCTTCTACTCCCAAAAGGCCTGCTTCTTAGCACCCCAAATAACCCCATGCATACATGAAAATGGAAATGCCTTTCCTTCAGGTAGTTTTAATGGAATGTACATTCAAACTTACTGTCCCTGAATGTTTTTAAATACTCAACAGAAAGAAGTAGTAATTTCACAATGGATCATGCTAAGAAGTATTTATTCTTCTTGTTTTGTTTTGTTTTGTTTTGTTTTTTAAGACAGGGTCTTGCTATATAGTTCAGCCTGGCCTTGAACTCACAGTCATCTTTCTGCCTCAGCCTCCCAAGTGCTGAGACTATAGGTCTGCACTACCATGCCCAGCTAAACTAAGTATTTTTAACTGAATTGCATTTTAATATATCAGATCCTATAAAAGACATCAAAAAACAGGGAATATTCCTGTAAGATTCATTGTTTTGGTTACTCAATATGTTGTTGAGGCTATTGTCATATATACACTATATTTCTGTACTGTGTATCTGGATAAGTTGTGATTTTCCTCTGAGACTACTCCTGCTTTCCTCTGGAAGAAAATCAAGACCCAACTTTGTGGCTGTTATTTACAAGTACATACTATAAGGATTCATGCCATGCCATGTGTTTTGGTATTAACTGCGTTTGGGATTCATACTTTTCTTTATTTGTCATCTTTGTAAATAGCCATGTTTTTTTTTTGTAATGAGACAAGATGGAATTATAATATAAGAAATCATTAAAAGGGGCCCAAGAACTTTAAAAAACATGTTTTAAATTATATGTTGGTATGTGGTTTGTCCTTTAGATGTTAATATTACTGATAGCTATTCTCTTCTTGTAAAGCAGTGCTAGGGTTTGAACTTAGTACTTTGAAAATGTCAAGAAGGTGTGTGAGTGTGGAGACACTCATACTCTAAGGCTTGGTACAGTGGAAACCACTGACTAGAAGGAGCACTGCACAACTGATCTGCAGACATCAACACACACACACAAGAACCCTGAGGAAACATGACAACAAGAAGCCTCCAGAAATTAATAATTTTCCCTCAAATGATCCTGCATTCGTTGAAGTGGATAAAATTACAGACAAAAAGAAATTTAGAAAGGGATATGAAGAAGATAAAAATAAGAAGCTGGAGGAATCAACTATTAAAATGATCAGTGAGCTAAAAAAATTTCCAGAAAAACTGCTGGTGAATTAAAGAGTTCCATGCAGGCCATGGAAGACCACTTTGCAAAGGAACCAAACAGAATTCCTGGTAATCCCTGGGAATAAAGTCCTCAATTAATATAACAAAATCTATTGGAAGTCTTTTTATCTAGTAGGGTAGATAGAAAAAAATACTAGGGCTTGAAGATAAATTAGATGTGTTAGAACATTCAGATAGTAATCAAAAAATGAAAACATTTTTTAAGACTTCATGGACAGCTCTGAAAGAACTAATTTAAAACTAATTGGGCTCAAGGAGGAAATACATGGTAATAACTTAGAAAACATAGTCACTGATGTAATAGCAGAAAATTCTCCAAGTGTAGAGAAGGGGATGGATATTTATGTACTAGAAATATTCAGAGCCCAAAACAGATATGACTACAAAAAGACTTTCTACAGCATATCATGATCAAATTGCCAAGTATTTAGAGCAAAGAAAGAATATTAAAAGCTATTAGAGAGAAATGTCAAATCACTTTTAATGGTACATCTATCAGCATAATATCAAAGTTTTCAGTAGAAACTTTAAAGGAAGAGAATGATGCATTTCAAGCTCTGAAGAAAATAATTGTCAATCTACATGGTTATATCCTGCAAAGTTCTTAAAAACTGAAGGGAAAAATTTTCCAAGATAAATATAGATTAAAGAGGTTCATAGCTACTAATCCAGTATTACAGGAAATATGAAATCCTAAATTCAGAAAAAGAGGACAATCACACCATGAGACATAAAGAAAAATCAAATATCTTTAGGAGATTACATGAATAAACAAAACTTAGAATGTATCATATAATAGAAGACTAATAAAGTGAATAGGAATTAGTACATTTCTGTCAATATCACTTAAATACTGCAGTTTTAATTCCTCAATTCAATGATACAGACTGAGAGATTGGATCACAAAACCAAGACACAGTTTTATGTTGCTTGTGAGAAACATATCTCACCTATAAAGGTATAAGACTAAAGTGAAAGGATGGAAAATGATACTGTAAGCAGTCGGAGCTCTAAAGCAAGAAGGATTAGCTATACTTATGTCTGAAAAAGTAGGCATAAAAGTAAAAATTTTCAGAAGACACAAAGGTGGGTATTGCATATTGATATAAGGAACAGTTTACCAAGAAGATAAGAAACTTATATGCAAAAACATTTATATATATAGTATATATACATAAAATCTATATATACATTATATATATATAAATCAATGTAAATGCACCCAATTTTATAAACAAACATGACATAAAGTGAAAGATAGATCACATAAAATCATAGTAGGTAACTACTACACTCCACTCACAAATAGATAGGTCAGCCAGTCAAAAAAATCAGCAAAGACACATAATAATTAAACTACACTAGATTAAAAGAAGACTTAACAGACATCTACACAGTGTTCCATAAAATGAAGTAGAGTATAAAATCTCTACATCAGCCCACCAAACTTCCTCCAAAATAGACCATGTTTTAGACCATAAAAGCAAGTCTTTAATACAAAAGAAACAGAACTAATTTATTGATCCTATCAGATTACAATGAAATCTCCAGCAAAATACATCATAGAAACTAGAAAAATATGGAAATTGAGTGACACACTTTTGAATAATCAGTGGGTTATTGAAATAATCATGGGAAAAATTAAAAATCCCTAGGATCAAATGATAATGGAGACACAACATACAAGAGTCTATGGGACACAATGAAAGCAGTTTTAAGAGGTGCGTTTATTTTTATGAGAGCCTCCGTAAGATAAACAGAACAACTCCACATAAATAATCTAGTGATGCATTTCAGTGTCCTAGCAAAACAAGAGCAGACCAAATCCAGACCCAGTAGAAGGAAAAAATATATATCATAGCAGAACTTAACGAAATAGGGACTAAAAGAACAGTGCAAAGGGTCAGTGAATCAAGATTAGTTCTTAGAAAAGATAAACCACATTGATAAACTCCTAGTAAAAATTACTAAAAGAAAGATACAAATTAATAAAATGAGAGTTAGAAAAGGTAAAATTAAAACAGACACTACTAAAACCCAAAGTATTACCAGAAACAATTTTTAAACATATATTTCATAAATCAGACCTGCATGTGCAAGCACTGCATTGTTTCACTAGTGTAAAACCTGAAAGAGTTAATTTAAACTCAGAGGTATGATAGACATTGTGAAATGATAGGAAAATAGTCAAGGGTAAAGGGCAACTGGGACGTGGGAAAAGAGAAGGGAAAGAAGGAGAAATTTTGTATGTATGTATATACAGGATAGCTAACATAGTTGACCTACTGTCTTCTATTTCTTTGCTGAAAGAAACTGTCAGTGAGTCCTTGATTGATCAATATTGCATGTCTCTATCTGTTTTCATGAGAAGCCACTTTGAAGATATCAATATGTAATACAAGAAGCATGGTTAATTTCCTATCACTTTGTTTGTAACTCTGTATTGTCTGTACTGTTCTTTTGCCATTTTGTAAAAGGTTGTCTGTCTGTTAATGTTTTCCTCCTTTTATTTTTAAAATAAAAAAAATAAACATATATTTCACTCGCTTGGAAGATCTAGAAGAAATCTACAAAAACCTAGACATATAACCTATAAAACTTGATCTAAGAATATATACATAATCTAAACAGATCAATAACAAGAATGATATGGAAAAGGTAATAAAAACTCTCCTGAAAGAAACCCATGACCTAATGGATTTACTTCTGCATTTTATCAGACCTTTAAATAAGAGCAAACACCAATGTTCCTTATATTTTCCAGGAAATAGGAAAAAAAAACTTTCAAATTTGTTTTGTGAAGCTAGCATTACACTGATATTAAAATCAGATAAAGGTTAAACAGAAAAGCAAACAACAGACCAATATCCTGAATAAAAAACATAGATACAGAAATCCTTAATAAGTTTGTTACAAACAGAATTCAACAATATATTAAAAAGATCATGTACTATGACCAAGTTGATTTCATCCCAGGGAATATTTCATCCCATAAATAAGGTTCAACATACAAATCAACAAATATAATACACCACATAGATAGCATTGAGGATAAAAGCCACAATGAACACATGGAGCATTTGTGATAAACTTCAACGTTTCTTCATGGTGAAAATCCATAAGAAAATAAGTATAGAAGGATCTTCCCTCAAACTGATGAAAGCTATTTATGGCAAAGGCACAACCAAATCATACAGAGAAGGGAAAAACTGAAAGCGTTTCCTTTACAACCAGGGAGGAGACAATGGTATCCACTCTCTTCTCTTCTGTTCAGTATAGTACTTGAAACTATGCAGGGTACTTAAGCAAGAGGAAGAAATAAATGGGACACAAATCAGGAAGAAGAAAGCTAAATTATCCCTGTTTACACAATACTTGAAAAACACCAGCAGAGTCACAGATATGATAAACAAATTCAACAAAGTGGCAGGAAACTAAATCAGAACCCAAAAATCAATAGCTTTCCTACTCACCAATAATAAACCTGCCAAAGAAATCAGGAAAACAGTTCCTTCACAATAGTTTCAAAAAATAGATGAGTAAATGAATAAATAAATTACCTAGAACTCAAACTAACAAAGAAGATGAATGACCTGTTTAATAAAAACTATAGAACAATGATGAAAAAAAGTGGAGAAGACATTAAAAATGGATAGGCCACCCTTCCTTATAGATTGGCAGGAATAATATTTTTAAGTAGCCATAGTACCAAAATCAACCTACAGATTCAGTAGCATCCCTATTAAAATACTAGGAATGCTTATCAAAGAACTAGGAAATAATCCTCAAATTCATACGAATACACAAATGACCCAGGATAGTCAAAGCAAGCTGGAGCAAAAAGAGCAATCCTGGAAGCAGCACTGAATATTAAATGATACCACAAAACCATAGTAACAAAGCAACATGGGACTGGCACCAAAACAGAAATATACACCAACAGAATAGAACAGAAAACAAAAATTAACCTATGCACCTATAGTCATCTAAATTTAAAAGAGGGGCCAAAAATATATACTAGATGTAAGACAACCTCTGTTAGCAATTAGCACTGTGAAAACAGGATATATGAACTTAGAAAATTAAAAGTAGATCCCTACCTCTCACCCCATACTAAATTAAATCAAAATGGGTTAAAACTTAGAAATAAAAATAAAAACTTTGAAACCACTAAAGACAGTAGAAAAAACACTCGAAGCCATTGTCATAAAGGCTTCCTGAATAAGACACCCATAGCACAGGAAATAATATTAAAATAATTAACAAATAGTACTACATGAAATTAAAACTGTCTACTCAGCAAAGGGAACACCGTAGCAGTGATAGCAAACCTGCTAGAAATGGAGGTCCCAACTGCCACACAAAACTCACTTATTTATCACAAAATGACAACATTGCAATTAAACCTGAATATTTATGTTTTAGTCCAGAAAAAACAACTTTATCTGATGCTGGGCTGCTGGGGCAACTTGGCTTCTAACACTAACAAAGAAGGTTTTGTGTGCTCACTTCAGCAGAGTACAATGTGTTCACCACCACTACAATAAAGCAAAAAGACAACCTACAGACTGGAAGAAAATCTTTGCTAGGTACTCTTCTAATAGTGGATTAATATATCGAATATATAAAGAATCCGGAAATGTTAACACCAAAAACCACCAATCAATGGGCAAATTTATTGGACAGATAATTCTCTAAACAAGAAGTACAAATAGCCAATAAGAACAGTAAGAGATGCTCACCATCTATACACAATAGGGAAATGTAAATCAAAATCACATCGAGATTCCATCTCACCCCACCCATGTTCAACAAGGAAAACAGTAGAAGTAGTTTTTTTAATACTCCAAATAGCTCAGTTTTGAAATAAATAATAGATTTAACTGGATCTCATTGATCTCCTTAAAACTAGGCAATATTATAAAATACACGGCCTACACTGATTTTTTTTCTTTTCCTACTTTAGAAGAATTTCATAGCAGTGTGTGAATCAGATGACGTGTGCTGGGTGTGATTTCCTTTCTCATTTGTTTCAGCTTTTGGGCAGTGCTCCAGTTTGGCCCTTTCTTACAGGTCTTCAGACTTCCTTGAGAATAGGTAGAAAAAAAAAGAAAAGAGCTAGAGGAAGAGCATGGACAGAGAAAAGGGAGGAAATCATAAGGGCATGTCCTCTGACAGTTCAGCAGTGATGATGTCCTTGCCTGATCATAGGCAACTCTGAGGGAAGTTTTGGAACAGGATCTTCCAAATGCTCTGTGCTCATTGGATTCACTGTGGAATATTTGAAGATGACTGAGAAACAGCAATTTGGGGAAAGTTTCTTCATAAATGTAATACTTGAACATGTATGAAGATAGAAAGTGCATCGATGTCTTTGCTTTTAAAGTGATCTTGTAGTCAAACTTTAAAATATTGGCTAGAAAAGGATAAAGCCATATTTTTCTAACCACTATAGTATTATGAAGCAAAAGGTATAATGTGTGGCTGAGAAGGAAGATGTTTGATTTTTTTAAATTTAAAAATAAAAGGAGGAAAACATTAACAGACAGGCAGCCTTTTACAAAATAGCAAAAGAACAGTACAGACAATACAGAGTTACAAACAAAGTGGTAGGAAATTAACAATGCTTGTTGTATTACATATTGATATCTTCAAAGTGGTTTCTCATGAAAACAGATAGAGACGTAATATTGATCAACCAAGGACTCATTGACAGTTTCTTTCAGCAAAGAAATAGAAGACAGTAGAACAACTATGTTAACGATCCTGTACATATATACATACAACATTTCTCCTTTTCCCTTCTCTTTTCTCACATCCCAGTTGCCCTTTACCCTTGAGTGTTTTCCTATCATTTCACAATGTCTATCATACCTCTAAGTTTTTATTAACTCTTTCAGGTTTCACACTAGTAAGACAATGAGGTGCTTGCCCACGCAGGTCTGATTTATTTCACTTATGAGTATGGTCTCTAGTTGTGACCATTTACTTATAAAAGCCTTGATTTTATCTTTCTTTATAGCTGAGTAATATTCCATTATACAAAAGTACCACTATTTTCTTATCCAATCCTTGGTGGATGGACATTTGGGTTGCTTCCACAATTTAGCAATTACAAATTGTGCTGCTATGAACATAGGTGCACATATATTGCTCTGATATGATGTTTTTAGATCTTCTGGGAAAATACCCAGAAGGGGAATAGCTGGTTTGATTGGGACCTAGTCCTAGTTTGCTGAGGAATCTCCAAACTGATTTCCACAGTGGTTTCACCAGTCTGCATTCCCACCAGCAGTGGAGAAGGGTTCCTATTTCTCCACAGCCTCACCAGCATTTGTTATTGGTTGATTTCTTAATGCTAGCCATTCTTACTGGGGTAAGGTGGAATCTCAATGTTGTTTTAATTTGCATTTCTCTAATGACTAATGATGTTGAACATTTTCTCATGTATTTATTTGCCATTTGTATTCAATATTAAAACAGAAACCCTAAATCTATTGGAAGAGAAAGTAGGTAAAAACCTTGAAGACATAGGGGTAGGCAGGGAGTTCATGAACAAAATCCTTCAGGGAAAATGTTTGATTTTGTGGTTTCAAGATCAAGCTTGCACTGGAGACTTTGAGTTTGGACATTCAAGCTAAACCTTTCAAGCTGTATGACATTGTGAAGTAACAATCTTTAGAGAAATCAAAGGATAAAATCTCAGCACAAGTGAGGGGTGGCTTGTGCATGTTAAAGGCAGGTTCAACTTGCATGTATTAGGGTGCAAGCTGAAGCTATAAGTGTAGCTACAATGGCTACTTGAGAAATGAAAATGACAGACATTCTGTTTTCAAACCCAGGAGAAAAACAACAACTTGATCTCTCTTAACTAAACCTGCTGGAAAAAAAAAAATGTATAGTGATCCAAAACAGGATGGCAACAAAATGTATATCTGAATTATTTTATTTAAATTATATTACATTATCCTAATTCTTCCAAACATGATTGTCAGAATCCCTCTAGAAATGTTTTTGTAAATGTTAGTGTTTTGGTAGTTATGGTTCGTAGACACTTTTATTTCCTAATGTGTTTAAAGCACAAATTACAAGAAAAATTAAGAGTTAGTGCATATGTATCACCTCTGTCATTTAACTGCATGTATTTATCATTTATTAAAACAGCTGACTGCTACAATTCAATAAACACAGTAAGTTTATGGAAAATTTATTGACCTCTTCTAAAATGGGCATTTTGGGGTAGCATATGCACTACAAGGCAAGATTGCTAGATCAGTCTTGGAATTTTTCTCATTAGTTCTTACTAATTTGTACCACTTATGAAAAGGATAGTTTCCAGGATGACTATTACTGTGGTTAAGGAAGTTATTTTCTACTTTTTGCTTTTACTCTAGTTAATAAAGTATGACTGGATCCATGATGAGGAAGCACATATAAATGTACAATACACTAATTTGTTCAACATCTCATGTTCATGCAAGGTCAAAGTTGAGAAATGAACCACTCAGAAACTGAAAGAACCATAGTATTTAATCTCTGAGACAAAAATGCTCTAGACACCTAAAAAATAAATGCCACATAATATGATGAGCATTTGCCAAGAAAGAAATGAATATATAAAATATGAATTTATACAGGTAGGAGTCTGTAGGAATAGAGAATCATGATATTAACAGCACTGAAAAAAGCATTTTGTCAGGGCATGGTGGTGCACGCCTGTAATCCCAGCACTCAGGGAGGCTGAGG
>NW_004955427.1:16921521-17088735 GCF_000276665.1 Chinchilla lanigera | reverse complement strand
TTTTTTTGGTTTTGTTAGGTCAAAAATTTTCATGTTTTCACATAGAAGTACTTTATGGCTTTCTGTGCCATATCCACCTTGCCAGCATCACTGTTTTTTTTTTTTTGTTGTTTTTTTCTCCGGTACCGGGAACCGAACTCACGACCTTGCGCTTGCCAGGCAGGCGCTTTTAGCCACTGAGCTAAATCCCCAGGCCCGGCAGGAGGATCTTTGTGAGTTCGAGGCCAGCCTGGGCTACAAAGTGAGCTCAAGGCGAACCTGAACTGCATAGTGAGACACTGTCTCAAAAAGACAAAAAAACAGTGTTTTAGCTTTCTAAATATTCAGTTTTAATACAGTTTGAAACCACTACTCTGAACTTTTATTATTCCAATTAGATTAAATCTGTGTGATTGCAAAAGTGTACAGAAAGAAAAACATATACAAGGTCATAGAAGAGAAAGCACATTTTATTATAGCCTCCTCCAGTTAATTAAGGAATTATTTCCTACCAACAATTATGATTTGGGAACAGCCTTGGATTAATAGCAATCATCACATTATGCTATAATGCACTTTCTCTCTTTATTCCTTAATTATCATAAGTCCTTTGAGGGGAGAACCTCTTTATCCCGACACTGACCTCAACACCTAAACTGTCTGACACATAATCAACAGTTAGTACGCAGCTGTTTGATGTAGAGACCAATACATAAATGTGTAGGTACAGGGTGAGAGCCTGGATTTAGAGAATGCACATGTATATGGGATCATACTCCAAATATGACATGCACATAGAGCTGAAAGTTTCAGACGCGATATTCACTTCCAGTAATAATTTTAAGTTAAAGGGAAAGGACAGTTGCATCATCTCTTTGTGCCGCTACCATCCTATCACACAGACAATATTTAATCCCCCCATTTTCACTGGAAAACCCCTGCATCCTGACCATACTAGTTAGTCTGAATCTTGTCTGTACTCTGGAGAGTCACAGCAAAGGGATGCAGGTGCAGTTGTACCTTGTTTTGTTTTGTCATATTTTCTTGTTTTGTTCTCAGTGCAAAGGTGAGTAACACTTTCAGATCTGTGTATACAAATAAACTCCAGGAGGAGCCTCCTGGGGCTTCTTGCCTCTGGCAGCCTTTTCAGGCCTTGCCTTTAGTGAGTAATGCACTCCTAGGTTGCAGATTGTTAATGATAGCTTGGAGCCCATAATCTTGTACTTTGGATTATTTCCCCCCAAACATACTACCTTACATTTACTCTTGCTGAAAGATGTTCATATGCTGATAAGCCACTTTCATGCCCACTTACCCAGACTCACAGAAGACTTATTCTGTCGCCTCCACATTTTCTCACTCACTAGAGCTTACTGTCATATGGGAATATGGAGATTTTACTTCATACGACCTCATTAACTTTATTTGTTTTAATGCTAGAAGTAATACTGCCTTCAGCACACATCTTAGATGGTGAGTGGGAAGTGTATGCAGTACAATCTTGACTCTTTTCATCTGAGAAATCTTTTTTTTCTTTCTGTCCTATCCTTCCCATCTGTCAGAACCAACAGGCATTTCTTTAGGCACATCTGTCTGCTTTTATTCATCTATGGGCTCTGAGCTACCTACTACCTTGAGGTAACCCACTTTTATCATGGGATATGTGCCTCTAATTGCAGGGCCCTCAACATGGTTAATCTTTTTGGCTAGATTTTGAACTCCTTCCTTAAAATGTGAAACTTAACTATAGAGTCAAATAGCTAGTAGATTTTTGTCATTTCCTATCTGTACATGAGTGAATAATTTAATTTTCTTCCCCTGTCTGCAAAGTGGAGACTCTAATACCTATCACACAGGTCTTGTGAAGATTCAGTGAAGAGGCATCTTGTGTACCATTGTGTGTCATAGTACTCAGGATATTTGATTTCTGCATTTCCATCAGTTCTGATAGCTACCTATCCTTTAACCTAGACCTCATTATTTTCTTCCCAACTGTACTGACAGAGGCTGGCTCACTTTTATTCTGCCTATCTGACCCCTTAGACCCTGTTTTCCTGGTTCTTTTTCATCTACAAGGCAATTCTTGTCCAGTGTGGCTAATCTCTGACTAAACATGTCCCTTATTGGGGGACTTTTTAAAAAAGAAAGCACCTTCACAAATAGGTTTTAAACATTCTCTGATTCTCTATAAATCACATGTGTATTTATTATTTTCCACAACATGCATATCAATTCTCTATAAATCACATGTGTATTTATTATTTTCCACAACATGCATATCAATTACATGATAAAAGTGGGTGTAACTTCTCCTTTCATTATGACCATCAAATACTGGGCAAAACATGCCAGCCCAGTTGGCAGGGGCTGGAGAGGACGGAACAACGATGACTTTTGAAGCATTTTCTGTGCGGAGATTTAGAATCAGTTCTGCTTTGGGCTGCAGTATTCCCTATAATGGCTAGAGTTGGAAATAATCTGAAGGGAAAATTGATATTTTACTGGGGGAGAAGAGATACAAATGAAAAGTCAGTGTCAAAGGACAATCTGTAATTAGAAGTTTTGAACGAGATGTAAGGAAACAGAAATTGCACGTGCAGATCTACAGGTGAAACTGAAGCGAGGTGAGTTAGTAGGATGAAATCTGCAGGCCCTGTGCAATTTTAGGGTATTGGGAAAGCACTTTTAATAAGCACACCACAATTTGATGGCACAGAAAGAATTATTACCAGGGTTAAAGGAAATGGCATAATCTGAGTCACAGGATCCAATGTCTAGTCTTGAAAGGGTAAAACAGATGAAATTGAAAAAATGAAAAAAAAATAAAAACATGCTATTGAACACCTGTGGACTTTATATTCATGGTTCAAATTCTTAAAACAAGATACTGTTATTCTCAAGATATTAATTAGATTTTTATGAAATCAGACTCTTTATTGAGTACAACCCATTAATGCATATCTGATCACTGCGAAACATGGTGGTTCCATCCTGCTGTGCAGCAGAGATCATTTAGAATACGCCTGAGAACTGTCCCACCAAGTGGCAAGGAAATGAATCATTTGTACACACACACACACACACACACACACACACACGTCGTACTTGACTGAGGGTTACGTCTAGCTTGCATTCCAAAGACCAAAGAAGGAAAGTACAGCACATAGCTGCTTAATGCAGGAATGTATTCATGCAAGCCTCTGATGGCGTCTAAGGTGGGTGAAGGAGTTAATGGGTGGAGAATTGACATTGTCTCCTTCAAGAGAAAGTATACGAATTTCCTTAGTGAATACACTAAGAGGTTGCGGTCAGGGTCAGTTATATCAAACTATGACCGTCCCATTTTAGTACCTTAGATTCAGTTCTGTGCAGAAATTATGTTTATGCATTTCTGATTTTTTTCTGCTCTAGTAAATACTGTATCATGTCAGAACAGGAACTGGCGTTTATTTTATTTTCCTCTTTACTACCTAGCATCGTGTCTTGCTAAAGAGAAATGAGCTAAATTCAATTTGATTGAAATTAAAAGGCAACGATTCCATAACACACCCCTTTTTCCTCAAAACTCCAAGCATTTGCTAGTGGTAACCTGCTTTTTATGTCTATTCTTTAATGCCTCCAACCCCAGTGGATCCAAACACACTGAAATAGCAATTACTGTATATAGCACATTTAGCGTACTCAGAAGCCTCTGTGCCCACCCTTGGAATGCGGCCACCAGGATAAAGCACTACAGCTGTTCAGCAGCTACAGTAACACAGCATAAAAATTTATGATGAAGAACCAAACAGGCACGTGTCTCTCATATAATAGGTTACTTATTTGCCCTCTCAGAGTCACTTCTAGATCATATGTGGTCTGGTAGTATCAAGAGTACATAGTAATGTTCTCAAATTAATTGTTTTTAGGAAAATATGTGTCTTTTTATTTTGCCCAGTGGAACCAGAAATGAAAGTGACAAAAAGATCATCTTTACTATGAATGAAATACCCATAATGCAGAAACCTATGAAGATGTCTTTGGAGAAATGTACTGTCTGTGTTATATTGGATGGTGATTACAGATGTGTAGGTGGCTATTCAAAGTTTTGAAACATCTTGAAATAAGCAATTTGAATAAAACTTTGTAGTGCACCCATTTTGTAGATGAATAAATAAAGACCCAAAGAAGAGGTGCAATTCCACTGTGATCACAGAGTAATGCAAAGAGAGTGCAACCTCCAACTCTGTTTCTTGCTTTGGCATGTTAGTCCTTTATACCACATCCTGACAAGTATATATACATAAAAAAGGATTATGGGACTTGTAGTTGTCATCCAATAAAGTATAATCTACTATTTTCTGTTAGAGTTCTAGGCTTCATATATTTGATATTCTATTGACTCAAAGAATAATAAATCAAGCATTCATGGACCGTTATTTCAGTCTTGGCACTTTTACTTACTGCTGTGTATAACCTTGAATCAGTCACTTTATATATCTGTCTTGGTTTCTTCTGTTTAAACTGTGAATTTCAGGTCCTTTCCTGAAGTTGTCCATGCCATTTTAAGTATAGATCAAATGAGTTAATGGGGGATGCTGGAGATTTAGCTCAGCAGCACAGCGCGTGCCTGGCAAGCTCAAGGTCGTGAACTTGATTCCTTGTACCAGAAGAAAAACAAAAACAAAAACAAAAAACCAAAAACAAACAATGAGTTAATGGGTTCACATGGCCGAAGTGCAATGTAAAAGGAAAGTGAACATCATCCCTTGAAGACTAGATCACACTAAGTTCTTTGCACATTTTGTTTTCATTTATTACTCATATACATAGGTATATGCGATCAATCCCATTTTACATGAGGCAGAGGATGTGTGTGAAAAACAGAAGCCCATTATATCAGAGTTTCTTACCACAAATCACACAACTTCTAAGTGGGAATTAAGACTAAACTCAGGGGTATCTTATTTTGAGATCTGTCCTGTCTGTAATACACCAGAGACAAAACCCAACATTTTTCCAATCGTAGCACAAAATAGTGATGTTTAAATGAGTATACATTAACAGAGGGCATTCACAAAGGTGGAATGCCTGGAAGTGTGCACACACAAATCAGGGATGCTGTGCTACTCAGGTTGGCCAGCTCAAGTTGTGAAATACTGACAAGCCTGCTAACAATTCCTCCTGTTCAAGTCTTTCCCCTTTTCTCTCCCTATTTCCTTTTCCTACTATTGAACTTTATCCCTCTGTCACCACTGACCAAGGAAGAAACAGTTCTTGCCTCAGGAGGAGAGATCACAAACATATTAGAAGTTACGATAGATCCAATGGAGTATGTTCATTATGTATCCAAGAGATGTAGAATCTGGGAGGTGCTGAAGAAGATAGCCCAAAGTTATGGAGAGCAAACCCTCTCCCTACCAATGAAAATGATGTGCTGACCCAATTCATAAGAAGATGCAAATGTATAAATGATAAGGCTTGAATGCTACCTGTTTTCAGAATTTCTAGAAAAAACATTTAATTGCCAGAGTGTCTTTTTTTTTTTTTTTTTTTGTTTTTCTCTGGTACCGGGAACCGAACTCACGACCTTGCGCTTGCAAGGCAGGCGCTTTGCCGCTGAGCTAAATCCCCAGCCCCTGCCAGAGTGTCTTGAGGATCTGCCAATCATAATATTGATAGTTATACTCTAGGACCCTGGGGCTCCTTATTGTGCCCACAGTTAGCTTAGCTGTAAGAGCATAGTGAAATCGACAGAGTTCACGGGGAGAGGCTATGTGGCCAAAGTCAAAGAATGGGGATTAGGCATTAGGGACTGGGGAAAAGGCAGCAGGTATTGGTGTTTTGATGCTGAAATATTTCAGTATTTTCACAGCTACAGTGAATGTCTCCAGAATCAGTTGAATACCAGCACTCTTATTTGCTTTTAGAGGCCATTCTTGTATTTGCCTTAAGCTTTTCTAAGATTTGCCTTGAATTCCTGTGTGATATTTCAGACATCAGCCGGTCACAAATAGGGCTGCTGAAGTAATCTCTCCGTGTGCTGAGCTCCCTGTTTTACAAGTAGGCAATATGACCCTCCCTGCCAAGGACTTCTGGATGCTGAGAGAGACCTTGGAAGATTGCTATATGTTTAGAGTTGATCAAAGGAAGACTAACTCGCAGTTTGCAGGCACTCCTTATTTCACTTCAGGGAAATAACAATTGTGACTGTGTTACGACTCATTTATGCTCTATTCTTGCAAAAGCATTTCATATGTACAATGTCATTTACCTTCCACTACAGTTGTATAAGTGGAGCACAGCTCCTATTACTATCTCCCATTTGCAGAGGTGAAAATGGAAACACTAAAAAATATTTAATAGGAGCATCGCTTTAATTTCTTTCTTATTGCCAACACCCACAAGGTAAAAGGAGAAAAGGTTTGTTTTAGTTCATAGTTTGTAGGAGTTTTACTCCATAGTTAGCTGGTTCCAAAGCAAGGTGGTATGGCAGAGGGGCGTCACAGAGGAGAAAGAGTTAATGCAGAGCAGGCAAAAACCAAAATAAAACAACAGCCAGCCTCCCTTCCATCTTTCCTTTTCTACTCCATCCAAGTTGCAAGCGTACTGGTTGATGACACCCATGCCCAAACCATGCTAAATCAGTCAGTGGACTAATGCAGTTATCACATGGCCTTAATCTATATTCATGTGCACTAAACTCAGCCACCTCTGAAAAGCTCCACCTATGAGCACATGAGGCTTTAGGAGACATGTAGATACAAGCCATAACAAGCATGCAATCAGTAAATGACAGAACTCAGTGATTACTGAGTTGAAGACATGGGCTTTTGGGTCTGATGGTTAGGAACTGAGCTCTACCTATGACTTCCTGTTGGGTAATCTGCCTGAAGATTTATTTCAATCCCTGTCTTGCTTAAATCTTTTTAAAATTGGAATAATATTACTTCTATCTATTCAGGTTGACTTGAGGTGTAAATAAGGCAATGTTTTTAAATTGTACAATGCTTGATTCATAGTAAGTCCTCATTAAAAGGTGATCACTCTTAGTGGGCCACCAGTCTTCTGACTCTCAATCAAATGTGCTCTCTTTTATTATGCACCTCTTCTTTGCCCACTAATATCACAGTCAGAAACTCCACTACACATTATAGAATCTAATAGAATCCTGAATAATTTAAAATACCAACTGTTGTGGATGTTCTTTTTTAGTACTAAGTACGAAGTGATAATATTTACATATTTCAGTGCCAATGAAAAATTTGAAGAAAAACAAACACATACAAGCAAATATAAATAGTTCATGTTTGGGGTTCTAGTATTTGAATCTCTTTGTTTCTGATAAAATATATCAAACAGAGATTTTGAAGCTCCTGATCACAGTAAGATATTGATGAATTTCATAGTCAAACTATTGGAGGTAGTAAGGTTATTGAGAATGGTGGTGTATTTGTCACATCCAAAAATATTTATTTTCTTAAATCCTCTTTGTGAAATAAACTATTCTGTGAAGTTTTGGCACTGGGTTGTCCAAATTGTCACCTTGTGGACTTTAACTTCTTACCTCTTATTTTAGGAATACAGTGGGCAAAAATACTAGTTTTTCAGTCTTCTAACTCTACTAAGACTTTTTTTTTTCTGGTACCAGAAATCAAACTCACGACCTTGCTCTTGCCAGGCAGGCGCTGTGCCACTGAGCTAAATCCCCAGCCCTACTAAGACTTTTTGTATCTTTAGAAACACAGATTTCTTCACCTGGGGGAGACAACTACTTCATTTGAAAATCTTTTCTGAAATGATTCGAAAAAATGATGGTCTTAGTCACTTTTCTCTCATTGCTGAGCCCAAATTCCCCACACTCAAAGTTAAAGGAGGAAAGGTTGATTTGGTTCACAGTTTTTAGAGGTTTCATTCTATACTTGGCTGGCTCTAAGGCAGGGTGGCATGATAGAAAGGGCAATAGTTCATGGTGGAGGAAGAGAGCAAAAGCAACAGGAACAAAAAGGGAGAAACAAGTCTCTTTCTGACCCTTTTAGTTTATCCAGACTGCTGGGGTTAGGGCAGTACCAATCCAATCAGTGGACTGATCACTCAGCCTGAATCCCAGCATTGCACACTCAGTCACCTCTAAAAAGCCAGCACCCCCATGACTGCATGAGGTTTTGGGGGGACATAGAGACACAAACCATAACAGTCTGTCCCTAGCTTTCCCAAAGACTTCTGCACATTCCTTTACATAGTGATTTAGTCCATCTCTAAGAGTTGCCTAAGTCCTAACAGGTTTAGCATTGATGAAAACTCCAAGTCCAAAGTCTTTGCTGAGATTTAAAAAACCTCTTAGCTGTGAGCTCCTGTACAAATGAGAAGAAAATGAAACACTTCCAGTATGCAGTGGCACAAGATACACATTTCCATTCTGAAAGTTACAAACAGGGATACAAAGGAATGGGACCAAAGCAAATCCAAAATCTAGCAGGCCAAACTTTAAGTCCTGTAGTTCCATGTGCTGCATCCAAGGCAATCTGTGCAAAATGTGAACTCCAAAGGGCTTGGATGGCTCTGCCTCTATGGCACTTCTGGTAGTTGTATTTCCCATGCCTTCTCTCTTAGGCTGACTCTGCTTCCTCCTTGGAATTTTCCTTGGATGATCCACATTCCTGACTTCTCCAAACTTCTGGTGTCTCTACTGCTCCTTTAGCTTCACAGTTACAACTTCACACACTGTCTTCTTGGGGGCACACTGCCTGGCCTCCCAGGCCTTCTGAAATCCAGATGGAAGCCATCTTGACCACACAGCTCTTCCATTCTGCATGTACCTAAAACCATTGCCACATGGATGATGGCTACGTCTGCTGCCATGTCCAGCAGTAACCAGGCCTCCCTCTCTATTGGCTATAGGGGTCCAGTATCTGGATCACTGAGCACTCTGAATCTAATTCCAATGAACAAATTCTGTAGGCTGCCAGCATTCTGGAACATGGTGCTCTGAGGCTTCTGAAAGGAACCTTTAACTTTTGCAGTTTTGAGGCTACAAAGGTTGGAGTCCTGCTTCTCCTTGTGATGTCCTCAAGCCATCTATTCTATTCTCCTGTTCCTTCTGAGCAATCTAAATCTCCTCTACTTTATCTTTGTAGCCCACAGCTTTACTCAAGCTTCTCTTTTGGCCAATCTTACATTTTAAATCATTCTGCTGGGCTCTCTGCTCTTAATTCTCAACATAAATCTGGCTAAAAGCCCCCAATAGTAGCTATGCCGCTACCTCAACATTCTACTGCCTTGAAATTTTTTCTGACAGTTTCATTAGTCTACTACCATTAATCTTCAGACAAAACAGTTTATGTTTTAGTTCTGGACATGAGCAAAATGCAGACAAACTTTCTGCCAAGCCATAACACCCATTGTCTGGAGTCCAACAACTACTACAGTCCTTTCCAGCAGATACCTCCCATGTCTGGTCTTTACTGGCAGAATTTCTATCAGCCTTCTGGTCTTCTCAGCTTTAACCAGAATCTCCCATAGAGAACAGCCTAAGGCATTCCAACTCTACTTTTCCAACTAGTATCTCCAAATTTACCTAAATTTTCCCACAAGCTATTCCCAAAGGCCCCTGGACCACATAGTCAGGGATAATCAGAGTGATGACCATACTTCTCCAGTATCAAATTCTGTCTTAGTTTCTTTTTCTGTTGCTGAGACAAAACACCCAATGCTCAAAGTTAAAAGGAAGAAAATTTATTTAACTCAGAGCTTGTAGAAGTTTCAGTTCAAAATCCACTGGCTCCAAAGCAGGGTGCCACATGGCAGAGGAGACACAGTTCATGGTGGCAGAAGACAACAAAAGCAACAAGAGAGAGTGAGAGAAGGGAGGAGACTCTTTCTGTCCCTTATATTGTATCCAGTGTACTGGCATTAGGATAGTGCCAATCCAGTCAGTGGACTCATCTAGGAATCACCTACCCTTATTCCCTGCATTGAATCATGAATCAATCACAAAGTCTAGATACAGTTACCTCTGAGAAAACCACATCTAAAACTGCATGAGGCTTTGATGGGACATCTAGACACAAATCATAACACCAAAAGAATTCCAGAATGATTTGGAGGCAGAGTATTGGTTAAAATAAAGAATAATTCTTTGATTTTACTTGAAGTAATCTCTTCTTTGCTCTATGAATCAATAAGTATTTTGTTTCAGTATGAATTCAAAGAAAATATATTCATTTCCCTGGACACTGAATTCATTCTGAGGTTCATGGACACGGAATTGTTAGTTACTGCTGTTGAACATTCACTGCCATTCTTGGCTTCCAGCACTGCTCTTTGGAGCAGAACTATATTACAGTGTTACTGGAACACCGGGGCTGTGACCTACAGTGACAAATAATTAAACAGTGGATAGAGGAGGTAGGATGTAAGAAAATTTATTTTAAAGACATAAAGGCAAGTTATAAAGATATAAAGGAAGTAAAACTCCCATTATCCAGGAAGGAATTCTGAATAGTATACCCATGAGGGCTTTTTGTCCAGGGGTTTTTAAGAGATTTAGAGGGCTGCTCCACATGTTTTATAAACAATATGATTTCTATGCTACAAAAGTCTAAATATTTTCTAGGTTCTAATCTACACAGTGTTAATGCAATGTCTATGCAAGTCCTGTGTACCTCTGAGGCAGTGGCCTGCCTGGTCATGCTCAGGCAGGACAGTCAAAAGACATCTGACAGATGCTTTTATAGGATCCCTATAGGGTCAGAACTCAGCAGACTCTGTACTATGCTTTTTTACTCCATTTGGGGCTTCTGTCTTTACTGCCCACCATAATAAACTTTTACTCTTGTCTCACTAATTCCTGTTACAATAGGATGTGACTTATGCCAACTGTTTCCTTAGGAGCTCTGCAAATCTTGATTTCCTGTCATACCTGAGGCTCCTTGGTTGTCCAAGTTTATCAAAGTTGTCCCGTAATTGTACCCTGGTGTGCAAAAATATAAATCTCAGTGGGTGGAGTTATAGGGAATTGCTCCTTAAAGCACAAAAGTCTTTTCTTAAATATTTTGGACTTCAAAAAACTGCAGAAAGTACTACCTTGCCCCCTCATCTTTTTCAGGAGGAGGAGGTGTGTGCCAAAGGAAATTTTCAGAAGTATGACTGTCTTTACCACTCTTATATCTAGTTCTAATTCCTAGTGAAAGTGTTCATCTCCCGGGTTCACACTTTTCAATTGCTAGTAAACTTGAGAAAGATGATTAGTGAGGCTTTCTCCCCTATTTCTGCCTCTGAACCAAGGTGGTGTTCATCTATGGATCAGACTAAGTTTTGGCAATAACCTTTACTTACATGCTCAAATTTAAACCCTGAGCATTCCTCTGCCCCAAGATCAAACTCTAATTTAAATATGAGGCCTTAGCCAGGGGTAGAGGTACATGTCTATATTCCCACACTTGGGAGGCTGAAGCAGGATGATTGCTGCAGCCTACCCAGGGCTACATAGTAAGTTCAAGCCCACCCTGAGCTGCATAGAAAGACCCTTTCTCAAAAATTTAAATTGATATAAATAAATAAATAAAAAGAAGCTTTTCCTATCTTCTACTTTCTCTTTTCTGAATGCATTTACACATTAATTTTAAAACAAAATTTCATAGCCACCGTCTTAGTTGACTGCTATAAGAAAGCAACATGTGTTTTTGATGGTTCTGGAGGCTAAAGTCCAAGATCATGAACCCACATGGACACATTAAGGTGAGAGTCCTCTTGAAGAACAGGCATCTTCTCGTTGCAGAAAGAGAGAGAGAGGGAGAGAGAGGGAGAGAGAGACAGAGAGAGAGAGCACTGGTTTGTTCATCCCCTTTAATGGACACTAATTCCGTTTCAAAGGACTCTGTCCTTATGATGTAATTACCCACAGATAACTCACTTCCAAATTCTACCACTTTGGGGATTTAGGCATTAGCATCTGAATTTGAGCAGGACATAAATATTTAGTCTATAGTAAATGATGTAGAATTAAAGGCAAATGTTCCTGGGAAAGTTAATACAAGAAAAATCACATACGGCGAAAGTAGAGCGGCTTATGACAAAATATTGTGTCATAGGAGATATAAAAACTGTCTTTTCTAAGATTTTAAAAGCTGGCTGAAGAGTGGGTATGGGTCCAATTCCAGAAAGCACCCAATATTAGATGGGTTATTTAAAGAACACTGGATTCCCTCTGAGATTATAATACTTACACTTTTTTAATATACTGTAGACTTCAGGCTGCTTCTGTGTACTAAAAAGTACATATACCAGTGTTTCTAAATTCCAAATTGATTAATTGTATTTATATTATTAATCTCTTCATAAGTCAAGAGCTATAAGACAGCAAGAAACAGATAGAAAGTTCCTAAGAGATATCATACAAAATTCAGAGTATATACAATATGTTTCATGTACAACTGTTAGTTCCTGTGATAACTTTAATGACTTTTTAAAGTAGGTATTTATAGCATAGGCTTCCTTATTATGATACCAGATCTGGTTACAAGTAAAAATAAAAGTCTGAAAAAAGAATTCAGAGCTCGCCACTCCTCAGGAGAAATAGCTGTCTTTTATTTTGAAATTTTTAATTTTGTTTCTGTGTTGTTTTGTGTTTTCTTAAGGATAGGGTGATTGAACGGTTACATAACTCACCTTATAATCTTTTGTTGTTTCCATTGTTGTTTTTTTCAAAGGCTTTACTAATTTTATATTTGACTCTCAAAAAAGTCTTGCAAGGAACTTGTGGTAAAATAATATCTTGTCATTTTCTAGGGGAAACAAAAGTTGAGAGAAGTTGATTGACTTGTGCAAGATCATGAGACCGTTAGTGTCATAAAATCTCAGTATTTTACCTTTAAAATCTTGACAGTAGCAGCATAATACAATTAACATATTTACACACCGCAAATTCCAAGGATTGATGAATGAACTTAAGAGCTAGCCGAAAGAAATTCAAAAGGCAAATATTTAAATTTGTGATATAAAATCATCTTCTGCTGTTAAGTGTCACTAGGGTGTAGGACGTACTTGTTTATAAATCTGAATGTAAGGGGTATTGCCTGCATTATTCTCAAGGACTAAGTAAAAAATGAAAAGAGATGTACTTGTATTTAAAAACTCACAGAGATGTAGTCTGTTTGGGAGCTCAGAGATGTGAGAAAAGCTGCAAAGACTAAAGCACTGATGCTAAAAATGTAAGCATGTTGAATCTTTGTCATTAAAGACTGAATAGAGGGAACAAAGGATTAATTAAAGAAATAAGCAAGATTATTATTTAGATTGAATTTATGAATGAATGAACAAAGTGGGAAGTGTCAAGCTGGAGGATCCAAAACCGAAGCTTGAAGTCACTCTCTTTTTTTGTACAATGATAGGATCTTATGTACTTGATAAAGAACCCTGGGTATTGAGGACCCTTGGGTTGGTGCACAAGTACCCTTTACCCTCAGCTCCCTATACTTAATAGGATTCAGAGAACAGGGCTCTCCAGAGCAGGCACATAACCTCACTGATGCTTCTTAAATGGCTGCAAAGGAGTTGACCAAGCGTGAAATTTCATCATTAAAGCTTATGCTTTGAGTTGGGGAGAAGAGCAAAAGAAACAAAAAAATCAAGGCTTGAAAAAAAAAAAAAAAACAAAATGACAGGACAAATTCATAATGCTTATAATAGAAAGCAGGGTCATAGGAGAGAGTTAAATTTTAAGGAGAAAAAGATATTTCCAATTCTAAATCCAGTGTATGCTAGCGGTTCCTTCCTTCTTATCATCCGGAAAGGAGGAGGAAAAGAAGTGAGAAGAGATTCTGCTTATTGATATCTGAGCAGGATCTGACAGCTGTGCTTGGCTGAACTGTGATGAGGGACGGCTGACAACCTTCTCTAAACACACACAGAACACACAGGGAAAAGATGTCTGTTAGAAGAACTCAAAGGAAGACTACTAGTTAAAAAGATTTGTATTTACATAGGACAACAGAACACTTATGCTGAATTGGCTTCAAATTTTATGCATTGTCACTTAGATGACAAGAAAGAAATGCCTTTAATTATCTGTAACTTTTCTTCCTCCGAGTCTTCTGGTTGTGCAGTACCCTGAGGTTAGAGTGTAGTGGGGAATACCCTTTTGAGCAATTAACAATTTCTTTGTCTCCTATGGTCTGCTTTGGACATCTGGGTATTTTCTCTGATAAATCTTGCCTTTTGCATTTATCACTCCTTCTCCCACTGCTGCTTAGCACAGGGCCTGCCTCCCAGGTGAGAGGCAGGAAATATTTTACATCCCCCTCATAGAACTACAGTAGGTGGAAATTTTGGAATGGAACCCGAGTATTCTGAATTGAGCTCAGTTCTGCAGTAGGTTATTCATCTGGTCTGGACTTTAAACTAATGACTAAGGGGGACCCTGCTTCTTCATGGCCTTTGGAAGAGATGTGCTGACAGCAACTGCTGGAGCCTAGTTCTAGGCAGCTGCTTCTTCATTCCAACCAGGGGGCTCTAGTAATTCATCTGCTGTCACAGCACTCCATTTCAACTTGTCAGAGCCCACACAAACATCTGGACCTCTTGCATGCCTCATGCAAGAGTAGAAAGCCTCACGCACAACTCTCCAGCCTGTTTTCTAGCCAGGACAATACTGTTCTCCTAGATCTGGATCGCAGCCTCTCCATAACCATCTCTTTCCAGACACATACATGAGAGAAAGGAGCAAAAGCTCTACTGAATATCGACTTCTCTTCAACTTTTCCAATGCATGAAAGGTAGAAGCCACTTCTGTGACCTTCCCCCTTTCTTTTCCTTCCACAGTCTAGAAAAGACCATCTTTGTATTCCCTTTTTTTCTCTGACAAGAAGTTTGTTCCATTTCATATTCATCTGCCCATGGGACACATGGTAGTCAGGGAGCAAGAAGTGAATCTGTTTGCCAGCATGACAGCACATAATGACAGGCTATTTACAAATTATTGCTTTTTACAAATACTATGCTATTCATAAATTATTAAGTTTATACTTTATCATGGATTATATTGATGTCGAATTCCAGGCTTTGTGGTGACTTAGAATGCTGAGATAGAGTGGATTATTTAACCAAAAACTATATGTTTTTATGAGATAATCTTTTTGAAATATCAAGCTAATAAAATCCTAATGGTTTTGCATGAGGTAACATACTCTTTGGCTGAATGGAATTAGCGTAAGAAATACTTCAAACATTTGATAGCAATAAATTCTAGCATTTGGATAGGCATGTCACATGTCATCCCAGCAGGGGCATTTTCCACTATGCATCAGTCCTGCTGGCACACAGCTCTTGCTGCATCCATATACTGAGAAACAGTGCTCTAAATAACCATTCACTGCAACTTTCAAACTGAACTTTTCTCGGAGTGGCCCCATTTTAGTGCCCAAGGGAAAGCTATGAGATTGGCCTGAGTCCTAGCTTTGGGAATCATTAGAAAGAGGTAGGCCAGGCATATGGCCCAGTGGTAAAGTACTTGCCTAGTATGCACCAGGCCCTGGGGTCAATGCAATCCAACGCAACACACCACACACACCAGACACACACACACACTACACACACACACACACACACACACACACACCTCTTGGGCCTATTTAATTTAAACAGTTTCCTCAAATTAACTTACTACCAAAAATTGGTCTGCAAGATCAAGTGCTACATAGCCCTTGTTAAGTTTGGCACTTTATATAACAACCAGGAGAAAGAGAATCACTACCTGAAGACACACAGACCAAGATGAGCTACTGATCTCCAGGGAGCCCAGATTCAGTTTCCGCATCCGTACTATTCAGCAGCTGTTTGATTCCATTATTTTCCTTACATTTTGCTTTGTTATTAAAGAGTTAAATTCAAATTACTACACAACCTAAAATGATTCTGTGGATTTCTCTTCCTCACCCGGGACGTCTGTGAGTTGATGGTGGTACTTTCACAAGTGAGTCTGGGGCACATATTTATCACTCAGAATAGGGTCTCCCAGTGATTGTAGTTTTTTGCTTTCTTGTTCATTTGCCAGGCATAATTTTTTTTTTAATTTTAAGATAACAAACATAGTTGTGACTCGTTACATTCACTATGTGATATTTGTGTAACAAAAATAGAAAATGATGGTGTGGTAAGATCTCATTTTTCCTAAATTTTTAATTTTTGACACATTAAATGATACATGTTTATGAGGTATGTGATGTTTTAATACTTCTATACATTGTATAATAGTATAGAAGTAGGGTAAGCATATTTATGTAAGTATATTTACCCTCAAGTCAGGGTAAGTATATTTATGTCCTCTGACATTTATTATTGCTTTGTGGTAAAAACATTCAAATACCCTTCTTCCCATTTTTTGAAATATGGAGCACATTATTGTATCCACAGTCATGCTATTAAGCAACAGAACATGAGGACATATTTATTCCTCCTATAACTTAGTACCTATCACCCAGCCATTCTCCCTCCTTCCGTGTCCTCAGTCTCCTGAGCCTCTAGTAGCTCCAATTTTACTCTCAATTTCTACAGCATCAAAGTTTCTGCATTCTACATATCAGTGAGATCACGCAGTGTTCGTCTTCCATGCCCACTTACTTCACTTAATGTGATGTCCTGAAATCCCTTTCAAATTGTTACACGTGACAAGATTGCATTCTTGGTTAAGGATCCAGCAGTACTCTATTCCACTGAGTGTCTGTACCACTCTTTCTCCATCCATGCATCAGTTGATGGACACTTAGGTTGTTTTCACTCTTCTCTCTTGTGAATGGTGCTGTCATAAACATGATAGGTAGTTCAGATGTCTTTTTGACGTGCTGGTTTCATTTCCTTTGGATATATGCTAGCAGTAGAATTTCTGAACCATACAGGAATTCCATCTTTAATTTTTTTTGAGGAACCACCGTACTGTTTTTCACACTGGCCATACTAATCTACCTTTCCACCAATAGTGCGAGAGAGTTTCCCTTTCTCCACTTCTTCACCAGCACATACACCTCTTGTCTTTTTGATAACAGTCTTTCTAACTGGAGTGAGATCATCTCTCACAGTAGTTTAAATTTGCATTTCCCTGATGATTAATGATATTGAGCTCTTTTTTCTATACTTGTGGAGGATTTCTGTGCCTTCTTTTCAAGAAATGTCTGTTTAAAGCTATTGTCCATTTTTAATAAGGGCATTTATTTATTGCTATTGAGTTGTTTGTATCCTTATGTTCTGAATATTAACTCCTTGTTGGATGTAGAGTCTATGAACATTTTCAGTCTTTCTGTAAGTTGTCGCTTCACCCTGTCATTTCCTTTGCTGTACAAAAGGCTTTTAATTTGATGAAATCTCTTTGTCTATTTGTTTTGCTTTGTTTATTGTGGCTTTGAGGTTTTGTCCAAAAGATCCTTGTGCATTTCAGCATCCTGAAGCATTTCCCCTATGTTTTCACAGCCTCATTTTTAACTGTAATCTAAGTAAACATGTCTTTGAAATACTTCCCCTCAAACTTTCTCTCCTTTCATTCAGTTAGCACTCCCCTATGATTGATGATGTACTTTGTATATGTCATTTTAAGTCCAAAGTGATTACAAAGTGATTACACCCAGAAGCAGTATATATATATGTATCTTTATACTGGTTGGGAGAGCATCTGAAATGCATTCTCCTTGCCTGAGATTTTTTAATTGTGAAAAATCCCTTAATGGATTTACATAGGACCAAGATTCTGCAAACGCCCATCTCCATTTTGTTTTCTGCTGGCTTCTTTCTCCTGCATTTAAAAATAAGAACAGAGTGTCAGTCAAGAAAAGAAAATCCTTATAAAGTAATGTTCTAATGGAGCTTCCTCCTACTTTTCTGTCTTTTTGAGACAGGGTCTCGCTATGCAGTTCAGGCTGGCCTTGGGCTCACTTTGTAGCCCAGGCTGGTCTCAAACTCACAGTGATCCTCCTGCCTTAACCTCCTGAGTGCTGGGATTACAGGCATGTGCCACCATGCCCGGTCCTCCTACTTTTCTGTAATCTAATATTTTTTAGATTCTTGATTTTAATTTGAATTCTTAAGGAGTTTATACAGATTTAAAATTCTCATAAGTGTCATCTACCGAAGCAAATTCTGCTAGCTTTATAGGTGAAACATGGTAATGGATGGGAGATGGAGGATGAGAGCTGAACAATGATAGTCATATAATCCAAAAGTGAAAAGGACAAAATGTAGTATTTAATTCCTTCGATGTCTTGAGAATCCATCACGCAGACAGAACTCAACAGAAATCGAATTCTCCAGTTGCTGGACAAAGTTAATTAATTTGCAAATACGTTTCATCTTCTAAGTGACAGCCTTGTCTGCTTTAGGCAAGGAGGAAAGGAAGGCTGAAGCTGGAGCATGAAGTGCTAGCAGGCTCACATGACACAACTCTAACCCTGGAGAATCGAGGTGACACCAGCTCATTACATCTCCTCTAAATGAGCTCCTCATAAAAGGGAAATATTTTGATTAAAGTAGCAAGGGGGGCACTTGGCAATGCTCTCTATGTGCTGCTTCTAATTGCTCTGCTGTGTACTTATGTTTCTTCAAATGAATGGTGCCTGCAGGGAAAGGTGTCCTCCTGGTTTGTAGTCAGTCCCAAGGTGGGGAGGGAGATGGTTCACTGTGTTTCCCAGTTCTTCTAGTTACTGTGTTCCTTGCTTTAATTCCTAGAGCCTTTATTTTGGATCTGCTCATTTCCTACTGGGAGTCTTTCAGATTACTTCAGTAAATGACGTGCATTGCCAAGATTCTAGTGTGAGTCAGTAACGACTCGAGGGTTCTAGCTCGGGTCATTTCTTTTCTGTTTAAAGGTTTTCAAGGATGAAGAGTCTGTCCTCGTATCCTGATCACTTCTGAGGCTTACATGCTTTTATAGCATTTGCAGAATCATTAGGAAATCAAAACCAGAGGGAGAAGGAGAAGGTGAATGAGTCTATATTCAAAGTGGAGTCAGGCTCTGCTTAATTCATTCATAACTGATCCAGTTCTCTGTATTTTGCAAGACTGGACTTCTTGGTCCTTTCTGCTGGCTCAGCAGCATCCCAGGATGTAAAGAACAAAATAGAAGGGTATAAGAAAATAAAAGGTTCGCACAGTGAATGAGAAGAAAGTGATTAAGCACAAATGGAGACCTACTGGGAAAGGATTATTCAGGGCTTTGTAAACCATATGAAGGAATTTGACTTGTATTCCATGCTCAGTGGGAAGCCACTGAATTATATATACAGAGGGGTAAATGCCTTGAGTTCTGCTTTCAAACTAACATTCTGGCTCCTGTGCAGACAGTGGATAGACTAGCAAGAGTAGAATCAGGGTTGTTGTCACAGGAGTTCTAGTCAGTGACAATAATAGACGGGAAAGAATGGTAGACTGCAGATTCATACTGCCAGGTAGGGAGGGATTTGTGAAAGAATCGGTCATGTAGAAGATTAATAAAAATTGGGAACTTAGGACATCTTTTGAACTGGGTTTGAGCCACTGACTGGTCATATGTACCACGGTTCTCAACCATTTCAGAACTCGGGTCTTCCTTGCCTTTATCAGTTTTTATCGAAAGGGTAAGGGATGCCATCCCCAAATCTGTTTGGTGGTATGAAGACAGACTATAAAATTTTTTTAAAAACCCTATTACTCAAAGAAAACCTATCTAAAATGGAGTCAGGAGGTCACTAAAGAAAAATGACGCATTCGTGTCTCCCGTTGCTGCTTGAGAATGCAAAATTTCCCTCTCCTGCATAACTGGAACAGTCAGATGATTATCTTGTGTCCGAGACTCAGGATGTGTGTTAGAGGTTATCAGACTTGTTTCATGGAATTTTTGTAGGGGGTGTATACACATTTTTTTCTTTATCTTCTATTGGGCACATAGCTTTTGTGGCTCTTGAATTTTTCCATCTTAAATAGAAATTTCTCGACCATCAATGTTAGGTACCTTGTAGTGAATTAGCATGTTTTGTTCATAAAACCCATACTGTCTTTTACATTTACAGAAGACTCCCCTATTCAAATCTTAACAACACTGGTCAGGTGGTTGAAACCAATCTTTCTGGGACTTTCCTTGTATTTTATTCTCTTGAAAACTTATAGTTCCTTTTAGCCATGGCGTTGGTTGGGATTAATTCTAAATTTGGGGCTTCTCATACTGATTCTTGCCCTGAAATTTGTGCTATTCCAAAATCCCTACTGGGGAAAGCTGTGTGGCTCTATATGGAGCTTCCCCCTGTATTTGCTATCAGGAGTTGAAGTCCCCAGCTGAGCACTTGCACGTGCTTGGGGATCAGCCCAAATTTAGACTCTGGTTCTGCTCCTTTGGTTGTTATTCAGCCATTTGTTCAGCCTTTCCTTTCTAAGTCTTAAAATAAGAAAGAAAATATGTTGGTACCAAAATCTGTTGGAATAGTCAAGAAAATGTTTCTTCACCTTGAATCTAGGATCTTATAAATATCTGCCCTGGAAATTACTCCTCCTGTCTGTCCATCCCTCTGTACCTGAATGGACAAAAACAATGACAAAAGGCTACATCCGAGGAATGATTATATAACTGTGAAGTACTATGGTTAAGGGAGCTCATGGAACAAAATAAGAAAAAAGACTGTATTAAAGAGATAAGAGAAGACTAAAAAGAGAAAAGTGCATGTTCTTTTCCAAAGAACAGAGCCTCTTTGTCTTATTAGTGAGCACCCTTTTGGAAATTTTAAGATAGGTGTCTCCATTTTGATTTTGCAAAGTAAAGAAACAAAAGTGGTGTTTCTCTTCTTTTAGTAACCAAAGATTTATTTCTAAGATAATATTACAGTATGCCAATCAAATGAATTGTAGCTAAATTTTCATTTTATTCAGGTCCAGTGAACCACAGGTCTAGAGAACGAATGAAGAGGATCATTTGCTTTATTCCTAAGTATAGAATTCTCCTACAAAAATAAATAAGTAACTATGAGCCAGAGTGAATAGAAAGAAAAAAAACCACTGATTCAAAACTGGTGTCAAGGGGATCTATAAGCCAGTTTTTAAAAAAATGATCAATCACCTCTGCAATCTAAAAATGGAGGTCTGAAGCAATTTTTATAATGCTAGATAACACTAAAAAGCTTGAAATTGCTTCATTCTTTTAAAAGAAAACATTATTCTAGCTAAACTTTCCACCCAGTTGTCATGGCAACCTTGCCATTTTCTATCATGTAGAGACAATTAGATATTAACCTGGGCATTTAAAGAAAGGCACTTCTAACTTAAAGAAAGACTTGTTGATTTGTGTTTGGTTGAGTAAGCCAAAGGATTACTATTATAATTCTTTCCAGAGGTAATACTCTTTAAGCCATGTTGGCCATTGTCTTAGAAAAGTATACCTCTAATTCTTGCAGATAAGCCAGACACAGAGAAAACAAAGGGGTGTAGTCCGAGCTGTGTTTAATGATTGTCTACCAACTAGAGAGCTAAAGAAAAAAATCACATTTTTAAAATTCCTTGTTATAAATCTTGAATACAGTAACAGTGATCAATACCAACTCATTCCACAACCGAACAGTAATTCACCTGAGATTTAATAGAGGAAAGACATCGCAGGGTTCGTACCAATCTCTGTGTTTTCACAAACAGCAATTATCAAATACCTAGTCTTAGCTTCTATTTATTTATAGATCTTGCAAGAGACAAAAAGGGAACCAATGATTTGGAAACCACCCGAGGATACAAAAATTAATCCTTCTTTTTTAAGGTTTTTGTTTGTCAACCTTCATTTCCTATCAATTCAGATCAGAAACCCATTTTGTTGTTTTTATTCATTGCCTTATTTACTATTAGATAAGACTTTTAGTATCTACCTAGTAAGTATGAAAGGGGTTAAGGCATATGGCCAGGAAAGCAAAGCTGTTGTATATTAAAGGAAATGGATAAAATGTATCTGAGGTATTGTCTTTGCAGAGTGTTTGTTTAGCTCCAAGACCATGTTGTTTCTCTGGTTAATGCAGTGTTATGGCTTGTGTTTAGATGTCCCCCCACATACTCATGTGGTCCTAGGTGGGTGTTTCTCAGAGGTGGCTTAAACCAGAACATGTGACACTGGAATTGATATGGTGCAATTATAGGATCAAGGGCACTAGAATCAAGAGTGTGAGTGCTACTTGCCCTAAGTAGCCAGGGTAAGATATAAGGAATAGAAAGAGCTGTGGTTATCCTTCGTTATCTTGCTACCTTCTGCCTGCCCTCAACTGTTTCTCCTCTGCTATGCCTGTCTGCCACGCCATACTGTATTGGAGCCAGCTGATCATGGACTGAAACCTCTACAAACTGTGAGCTAAAAAAAAATCTTTTCTCTTTTAACTTTAGATGTCAGATACTTTGATTAACCAATCAGAAAAGAAGTAAGACATGTAGACATTTGTATAGACTAGAACTATCCCAAAAATATGTACTATATAGATGTGGAACAAAGTGGAATATAAAAATGTAACTATAAAAGATTTTTGTTAGGACAAAGTAAAGGTATCTTCCTTCAGGGTACTAGCCAAAGAAAAGGATTTCTTTTCTAATTATGCTGTCATTGTTCAAAATATTTAGAAATATCCTTTCTTAGAAATTGCTTATAGAGTGTTTTGCATATTGATTTTATTTCCCTAAGTAAAGCAAATCTATATTCTTTGAGGCCATGCCATACCTACTGTAAAAGTGAATACCCAGGTTCAGCAAAATCACTTTTGCTTCAGAATTTTTCATTGTTTTTCAGCGAGTGATGAGGTTTGTGAATGGATGTGGATCAGGGTAGGAGAAATGGGGACGTTCATGTGTTCGGGCTAGCACTGTGAAAAACACCATCAATGTGGTTTCAACAACAAAGATTCACTTTCTTACTATGAAAAAGCCTAAGATCCTAGATCAAAGTGTAGGTTCTTAGTGCCAGGATGGAAGAATCTGTCTCAGGAGCCTCTCTTAGGTTTACAGACTGTCACATCATCATCTTCTCCTTGTGTCTGCGCATTTTTTTTTCCTCTGCATGTCTGAGTACAAATTTCCTTTTATCTTAAGAATACTAGTCACTGGGTCAGAGTACACCCAATGACCTCATTTGAACTTCATTAATGCTTTAAAGACGCTACCTCCCAATGTAATAACAGGCTAAAATAGTGGGGTTAGAACTTCAACATATGAATTTTGAGGTGGCGAGAATTTGGGTCATAATGGGTTATGTGAAGCCAAATCCCACAGGGATATTTCTATGAAAGAAAACACTCTTTGGATATTTTACTGATTATTCTTTACTGTACAGCAAATGATAAGACTGAGACTAAAATGTAGTTGATTCTTTATTGTAATTCTTTCAGATGGTCAGATGGTCATTTTGCTGGTTTTACCTGGGTTCACTTAGAGTCCTTTGGGCTGGAAGAAACACAATGAAATCATTCACATGTCTGGAAGTTAGTTATGGGAAAATAATACCCTGTTCTCTTCTATAAGGACTCTCCAGGGGTTAGACCAGCTTTCTTGGGTACAGCTTTCGGGGCTGAATGAGTACAAAAGGAGAACATGCACAGTCTTGTGAGGCTCAGAATATACCACTCGCATTCACTCACCACGGCATGTTCTTGCTTTCAAATCAAGTTAGAGGCTAGCGCAGAGTCAAAGAATCACACCACCTCTTGATGGAAAGAATTTCAAATAAACTGTCATGTTGAAAGCATCACAGAATACAAGTTCAGATATATTTGTTAAAATACAAGTCTCTCAGTTTACGCTACAAATTGTAGTTCCATTAACATTCTGCAAAGAAAGAGTGGGACACATAAAGCCAAACTGATTTTTTAAAACTCTCTCTATTTGGCACTTCAAGGCAGGTTCTTCAAGTGTTATTCATCTTGATTAAGTGTTGCATAATTCTTTTATGAAATCAGTTTGCTTTCTTTAAACATACTGACGACAAGATGATGAAGTTGCTGAGGAGTAGAAAACAGAAGCTCTTGGCCAGAGTGTGTTAGTTTCTATGTATCAAAGAACAGAAAAAGAAGGGGCTGGGGATTTAGCTCAGCGGCAAAAGCACCTGCCTGGCAAGTGCAAGGTCGTGAGTTCGGTTCCCAGTACCAGAAAACAAACAAACAAACAAACAAACAAACAAAAAAACAAAGAACAGAAAAAGAGTGATTCAAGACAGAAATCCATATTGAAATACATGAACAAGAGAAAGGAAACTGAAAAACTTCCCCTGAGATCCAGTAAGACTATGTAGACAATATAGCAGGTATGTGTCGTGGCGTGACAACTGTATTAGCTTCCTGAGCCTCCTGTAACAAATCTCATGGCTTAGAACAACAGAAATGTATTCACTGTCAAAAGTCTGAAATCTTGCTGTGCTGTTCTGCAGAGTACTTGGGATCCTTTGCCAGTTTCCAGTGACTGCCCCAGCGCTCTTGGAGGGATGCCTGTGGCATATTTCTCCAGTGTCTACCTGGATCTTCACCTGACTTCTTTTCTGTGTGTATCTGCACTTTGCCTTTGCATCTCCCCTTATAAGGATACTGGTGATAAAGTTTAGGATCCACTCAGGTAATCCAGGGTAATCACCTCATCTCAAAATCCTTATATTCAATACATTTGCAAACACTCCCATGCCTCCTGCCCCCAATAAAATAGCTTCCAAATTTGAGGGATTCGGTCTTGATATTTTGGGTGATCATTACATAACCAGCTACAGCAACACCCAACACTAGGCTTTCTTCAGCCTTCATAACTGATCTGTTGCAAAGAACAAATGAGACACGTGAAGAGAAGGACCATGTGGCTATTACTCTGTGCTCACCTGTCTGTGATCTACCTCAGTATCGACTCAGACCAGTAGCACTTCATTCAACCATATTGTGTACAAGTGCATGCAGTTCAATACTACTTAGGAGTCAGAGGTCCTTCTCAACTGCAGTGAGTACATCATAAGAGAATATGACCCTTGTGACTAAATTCTCCTGTGTTAAGATTAGCAATGAAAAGATCTCAAAGTTTACTGGTGTATTATAAAGAGCACAGACAACCAGATCAGGGAATGCTAATTCTAAATCCCACATCCCAAAGACACTCTAGAATGACAGGATTGCCACCAAGAATTTTGAAGGACAACCACTCTCATTTTTAATTTGCCTTCGGACCAACTCCTAGCTTCAGAAAAAAATGCATGGGAATCATTTTTCATGTATGACTTTAGATGAGGTGATACTTTCAATGCAACAATAGAGTATATTTCACAATAGCAGGAATCTTGGAATGTTGGTATAGAACAGGAGCAGGGATACCTAGGGTCTTGTTACAATCTTGCTTTGAGAAAGGCCACTGCACACACACACACACACACACACACACACACACAATGTATAATAGTGTTCCCCTGGAGCACAACTCCCTGAAATGCAATTAATAATCCTAGGTTTTTTTACTACCAGTTACCATCTTGTAAACATATTTGCTAAGGCACGAGGCCATTCTAGTATTTTCTTCAAAGCATTAGCTAACTTTGTAACAGTATCATTGCACATCAGTCTGAGGATATTTAACAAGGTGGTCTCTAAAGCTTGTAAAATTTCCATATGTATAAGAATCAAGTGGGGGCTGGGGATTTAGCTCAGTGGTACAGTGACTGCCTGGCAAGCACAAGGTCGTGAGTTCGATTCCCAGTACCAGGGGAAAAAACAAACAAACAAAGAATCAAATGGGTGGTATGTTAAAAATATTACTTTCCAGGTGCTCTAGGTATTTTGATTGCATAGAGACATGATAGCCAGTTTTAAATGTTTGAGTACTGCAGATTGAGAAACACTGCCCTCAGCAATATCTCAGAACTCCCAGGGTATAATACATAACGTTTGAGCCAAATCCGCATGATTCTTGGGTGATTTGGAGAAAGATAGCCATGTTCAAAACAAATGAGCTTCTAATTTGCTTCCATGATGTTTGGAAGAAATGTGTTATCTAAGTCATCATTTCTTCTGCCCATAATTAATAGGATTTAAAAAAAAAATACCAAGCATTGAAACTCTATCCAAGGAGAAAATGTTTTTGTCTTAGAACAAAAAGAGATGGAGCTCTAGTCTCCTTGATGCTTGGTTCATTCCCAGACATCTGTCATTTCAGCGGCCTTGTCATATTCCTTAGTTTCCCTTTGTAATCCTGTATCAAAGAAAAGGCATGCTGGCAGCCTCTGAAAAGGTTTGAGGCATACAGTCACACAAAAGGACCCAGAGAGAAACCTAAGCTTTTGCTGGTAAAAATGAGCTATCTGTATGATCGTCATGCTTCCATCTGCACATTGAGAGAGCTGTTTTCCATTACAGAAAGCTGTAGTACTTTAATGAGTTTAAGTCTCACTTATATTGTCTAGTGTTTTTATTTAATTTTGTCCTAGCAAAGGAAAAAAAAAGTATAAATAACTATTAGGGAAATAGTTTTGAGCCCATTTAAAACTATTTTTTTCTTCATGGTAATTTCAGAGCCAGGTTATGCTTTAGAAGTTTAGGATAATAGGTTATTTAGTAATATTGTAACGATCAGATTGTCCCCAGGAAAACTAGGACACAAGGGGCCATACTTAGCAAAACTGGCCTCTAACAGGGTGCATCAAGGTCCTTAGAAGAGATTGACCTTGCTCTTTTTCCTTTGCAATGAAGAAAGTTGGTTACCAGAGTGTAGATGGTTCCTGAGATGACTATTTCTGGGTTTTCTTGGTAAAGCATCCAGGAACATGGAAAAAATCCTAATCTAAAATATACCACTAAGACCTCTGAGTGCAAACGCATGTGCTTGTCTTAGAGCAAAAGACATGTGTCAGAAGATACATAATTTATAGACATATTTAATCCCCCCCCCTTTTAAAAGAGGTAGCATCACCTTCTGTGGTATTTTTCTTTTTTTCTAAAGTCACATTCTTTTCCCCAATTCTGATTTTAATTAAATTTTGTGGACTTCACTTCCAATAAATTATAAGTATAGTTATAAGGTCTTAGAGAATTTGATTAATATAATTCAAACATTCTATAATCAAATGTTAGTCCTTAAAAATTGAGACTAAAACTTATTTTTAATTAACTATAGAATGTTTTCTAAAAATCAGCCTTTATTAGCTTCAAAGAAAATCCTTAATAAACTTGAAATCACAGGAAAGAAAGTCAGATTGTCTTTGATAAAACTGCAATTATGCTATAAAACAGTGGCCAAAATAGAAATTAATGTACTTAACTGCATGGAATATCAGCAAATTGTGTGAATTGTGTATTTTAAACACATGATTAAATGCAAACACAGTAAAAGTACAGAATACTTTAAAAATCATGATTATATTAACACTTTTGTGGTGTGAATTAAAAATTTATTTGAAGAAATATGCCATTACATGATTAAGTAATATACTTGACAAGATTTAAATTCAAAAGATCAAAAAAAGAACAACAAATATAAGCAAAAAAGGTGAATTTTTTTTCTTTTTTTTTTTTTCTTTTTTTTCTGGTACCGGGAATCAAACTCAGATCATGCTTACCAGGCTGTGCAGCTGAGCTAAATCCCCAGCCCCAGAAGTTGAAATTTTAAAAAATTTATTTAAAAGGATGAATGATAGTTCTAAGTACTAATTTTAAACAGAAGAAATCAGCATCGCAAACACAGTAGATAAATTTAGAAATAAGAAAAGCTCAAATGGCATCTAAAAAAAATGTAAAAGAATCATATATTTTTAAAAATCTCATTAAAAATGCATTGAAAATGTGAATGAAATCAATGACTCTTTAGCAAAGCAGAAATTATCCAAATTTAAATGTGAACTCTAATCAGATAAATAACCAAAGAAAGTTACTGCAGAAGGCATCGAACAGCCAATTTTCAAGAAAGAAGCAGGCCCAGGTGGGTCCTCTCAAATCTTAAAGGAAGACACTTCTACTTTGACTAAGAAGGAAATTACTCCTTCGCTTTCAAAAAATAAACTTGAAAGCATTCATTTGAAAAGAAAGGAACATCATTATGCTATGTGAATATTGATACAATGAGCATAAGTAAAATATTACCCAAACTGAATTCCAAAGCAAACGAGTATAATGTTACACTACGTCCAAGTGAGGTCTATTTCAGAAATATATACTAGTAGAAATATCCACTAAGCAAAACTATCTGCTATTTTAGCATGTAAATAAGTTAGCAAAGAAAAAATATTAATCTTGATTAAAATTAAAAGCACATTCAGAAAATAAATTCAGCCTGCATTGTAAACTTAGATGCAATTGAAAACAACTTTACATAAATTGAAAAGATGAGGGGCTGGGGATTTAGCTCAGCGGCAAAAGCGCCTGCCTGGCAAGCGCAAGGTCGTGAGTTCGGTTCCCGGTACCGGGAAAAAAAAAAAAAAAAAAAAAAAAAAAAAAAAAAAAAAGAAAAGATGTAAACTTTCTAAATGTGATCTAGATGTATTTTGTAACTTAGAACCAGGGCCGTGGTTGCAGTTAGTACTTCCAGCATCTCTCTAATGCCCTGAAAGGAAACATTACTATTTTTCCTCTTACTAAACATTATTTGATGTCATAGATATTAAAATTAACAAGACAATGAAATGTAAGCTATTAAAAATTGAAAAAATATTACTATATTTGTATATTGTATAATTGAATGTCTAAAAATATATAAAAACTAAAACTTTATGAAAATAAGTACACCGTAAGAAATGCTTCTAATATTAGTACATAAAAATTAGGAATAAATAGTGAAACAGTTTAATTGACTAGACTGAACAAGTATATAGTATTCTGGACAAGCTTAAGTCATGTGATGTCCATCAACAACAGACGAATGAATGAATGAATGAAGAAAATGTGGTATTTGCACAGGATGGAGTACTATTCTGCCATGAAAAGGATAAACTTGAGTAGTTTGTAGGAAAATGGATTTACCTTGAGACCATAATATTAAGGGAAATAAGTCAAATAAACTTTAAAATTGAATATTTTCTCTTATATGAGAAATTCAAATTATAAGTAAAGGTAAAAATAAAAGATAGATAATAAGAACTAGGAAAATGGATCCTTCTCAAATAGAAAAGTGTTTAAGCAACAGAGGAAGGGTGGAGAGTAGAGATGGTCAAGTAGATTAAAAAAAAGAGATTAAGGCAGTTATATACATGTACCAACTCCACGCAAAGAATACAAACGTTATGTACTACAAATATATACTAAGAAAGCATGTTTTTAAATAATAAAGACTATCAGAACTATTTAAAGAGAAAGAAAAGAAAATGTTGCAATTCCACTAAGGAACAAGGCATCTTGGACAAACAAAATGTCAGAGTATGAAATACATACTTTTCTTTAAAATAGAAAGATTAGATTTTACAAAGGTAACAATTGTGTTGGGCCTAACTAATGTAACTGCATTCTTAAAATAATGAGATTTTGGAAAAGTTTGAAAAATAATAATTTTTTTCTAGTACTGATAGTAAAATGTATAGAAAATTTAGAAAGTAACTTTTGAAAGAGGGAAAGCTTTCAGATAGTAAACTCTATTTTCAGACACAAGCATTAAAAATTGTTTGATATTACCATACATATAGCCAGACAGAGTAGTGAAAGAACATAAAAGGGCCATAAATAGACTAACATTTACATGAAAATTTAAGTCTTGAACATGAGGTACAGGCTTGATTGTTGTAACACTTGGCTAACGATTGGAACCACAGCACATATACATACACACACACATGCAATCTTACTTCAATTTTTATGTTATAATAAATTCTTGATGAATCAAAGGTTTAAATATTAAATGCAACCTGAAGATGCCAGAAGACTTTTAAGAATGCTCTTTAAGTTTAATTTAGACACAGAAAGCTCTATCAGAGGAAAAAACATAAAAGTCATTATAAATAAAAAAATTATAGAGAACCCTTCCTGGTCCTTGTGGTGGTACAGGAAGTTTTTATGTGTAACCCCAAGGAAATGTTACTGGAATTCTAGCAAGTTCATTCCAATGTACCACTTTCAGTGCAACCCAGGGCAAGAATAAAGACACTAAGGCATGTAGGTAGTTGTGGGGAACCAAGGGGGTCCTAAATCCAGCTAGGGTGGTGGTTAACCGGAACAAAGGACTCAATTTAAGGCCGAACCTGGATTTTGTTAATTTGTGAGGAAAGGAATGGCTTGAGAATGAGTGACTGTGAGAATGCTGGGAATTACATGAGCGCTGTTAGCTGGGCTAGGTAGGTAGTCCGAAATAAGATCTGCAATGTGCAGAGAGAGAGAGATATGTAGAATGAATAATCTGCATAGGACAGTTCTAGGTAGTATCTAATGTTTGGGGAGTCAGTGCTACAGCTCGGATGTGTAATGTTTTATGTCCTGAAAAGTCATAGCCTCTTATCTCGAGGCTCTATCCCAGCCAAAGGCAGCATGGAGCATGGTTCTCCATCTTGCTGGGCTCACACATGCTTTGGGGAGCTACGGGGCAGGAAAACACTGCCCTGTCACCTGATTTGAAAGACTACACATCAGCACCTTGGCTGGACCAGTTTACATTGCTCAAAGCCAATTGAAGGGATAAGGAAATGTCTTAGCCAGCTTCTATACATATCAATACATGGACATACGGCCAGGTTTAGGCAACATGGAGATAATTGCTCCTCTTTCAAAGACAGTCATCCAGGGGGTTTTCCATAAAAATAATATGTTTGGGACTGAATATATCAAGTATGTGTATGACAAAGAAATCCTCAAAAGGCAAAGCTAAATAATCTACTGAAATATTATTTAGATAAAAGAAGGCAAAGAACTAATTTCTATAATATATGGAGAACTCAATAAATTAAGGAAAATTAAAGAGGACAACAAACAGAATAGTAATAAACAGGGGCCACATAGAAAAGGAAGATGTCTAAATGAATAATTGGCTACCTTCACTGTTTTTCTTTTTTTTTGGTAGTGATGAACATCAAACCTAAGGCCTCGTGCATGAGGCAAGCCAGTTTCCCTTGGACTACATGATCCTAGTTACTCTCATTTATAACTGAAGAAATGCAAATTCAACCAAAAACTAAGTGTTGATAAGGTTGGCAAGAATAAATATTTGTGTAATGGACAGGGTCATAGGGAAATGTGTTTTAATATATCTAAGATGAAAACATAAATTGACTCACATTTTTAAGGATGATTCAGTAGTGTCTAGCAAATTATTATGCTTCCCCATACTTACTGTCCCATCCATGTGCTTGTGAAATCTTGGTTCTATAGATATGCACAAGTGTGTGTACAGTGTTGGTTTTAAAAAAATTGTTTTAGAAGAAAGAACTGAGAAATAATCTAAATATCTGTCATGGTTATTTTTTTCATTGCTACGACAAAACACCTGACATTTACAAGTTAAAGGAAGAGAGATTTACTTCAATTCACAGTTTGTAAAGTTTCCAGTCCATAGTTGGCTGGCTTCCAGGCAGGGTGGCTTGGCAGAAGGGCATCTCAGAGGCAAAATAATCCATGGCAATCAGGCAGGAAGCAGTCATGCAGGGAGCAGGAGCAGCAAGCCTACGTTCCCTCTCTCCCTTCATATTGTATGCAGGGAGTCCAAGCCCACTGACTGGTGGCAACTACCCCCAGGGTAGGGTTTCCATTATCCACAGCCTTGATCCCAGCATCACATTGTTAATCCATATTCACAGACTTTAATCCCGCTACCTTCAAAACTCCCTACCTCTGCCCTCATTAGTTATGGGAGGACATCTACATACAAGCCATAACAGTATGTATAATAAAGGCTTGTTAAGTTTGCTAGAGCCTTGCACTAGAATTACAAAGTTCTATGTAAAAACTGGTCAAATCATATTAGAAAGTAAGTTAAATAACTGTGATTCCATTAGTGTAAAACTTTCTAGCAACACATACAGATCTGATAGATGCAGTTTTAGTTTGGAAATGGAAATGGAGGTCCGCATATGAATAAGGAATATTTTTATTTTCCTTCTTTGGTAATCTCCTGGCTTGTTGTTTGAGTAACATGTATTAGTTTAGCCATAGCTGTAATAACATTAATAATAATAATAACAATAAAAATAATAATAATAACTTATTAAGTCCTGAATAAATGAGGGAGATATGAGCTGGCACCAAGAATGACATATCTTATCTCTCTCCAACTTGATTAAAATATCAGGAAGTACCACAAATATTAGCATAGTAAGCAGTGATTTAGTGACTATGACTCCTTCATGTAAGAACAAATTTTTGAGCTGGATTTGGTGGCACACACCTGCAATCCCAGCACTCAGGAGGCTGAGGCAGGAGTATCTTCATGACTTAAAGGCCACTCTGGGCTATACAATGAGTCCAAGGCCAGCCTGAGCTGCACAGCAAAATCCTGTCTGAAAAAATAGAAAAAGGAAAAAAGAATAAACTTCAGTTTTTATATTCATTGGCAAACTTGTACAGTCAATCCCTCTGAATCTTTGTTTTCTTATCTATAAAATGAAGATGATAATCTTTAACAAATTCAAGAAAGTGATAAGAAAGATTCTGTAAACACTGTAATTCAAACTAAATATTTTTTGTTTGTGTTGGTGGCCATAACAACATCAAGCTTTCCCTTCAGCTCCCACTTTTCCTATGTAAAATGAGATTGTTTTAAATCACTATACTTGAATGATTGAATCACGGTAAGTGCTTCTAGAGTTTGCACGACTTTAAACCTGGGATAGAGCTGTACATACTAAACTTAAAAATAAGACATCTGAGTAGTCAGACTTGTACTACTAGTTTTCTGCACCAGAGCTTCACAATAAACATCTTCTCTTGCTTGCCTTATTCTTCCGGGCATCTATCTCTTTCTATTAGTTACTACTTTATTCAACCAAAATATTTTTGTTATCTGTTCAAATTATTATTAGTTGAAGGAGTGATCCACTCAATAATTTTCTGAGCAATGATGTATCAGATTCATTATGACTCAAGACTAACTTAGAAAACAAAAAAAGTACATACAAAAAATTAACCCTGGATCATCAATGCCCAATCATTGGTAACTTTGATGCTTTTGAGTAGAGTAGGAATGATGTCAGCCTTTAATGATTTAAATGTTTTACTACCAGAAAACACACAGTTTAACTTGTTTTCTTTACCTAAAGCCAAAAACAAACGAGCAAACTTCTATGATCTGGCAGCATTATTCTATGTGGGATGTTTTGTTGTTTCCCACAACGCAATTAGCTCTATTTCCAGTCGTTTCCTATGCCTGGTTAATGCATCCTGTTAATTTCCCTCTCCAACATCAAAGTTTTTCCAGCCTTATTTATGGTCCGCTCTGACGCTTTCCTCCGCTGCAAGGTCACCTCTTCACCAGACTCCCACAGCGCTCATCCTTTCTTCCTCCACGCTCCACAGGACGCAATGATGGTCACTCCTCGTGACTCCTATGTACATTCATTCGACTCAATGGCATGTTGTGCCATTAAATGACACTGACCTTGAGCAACTCAATCTCTGTAGATTTTACTTTCCTCACTTACAATATAGAGCACTTGAACAAATTGCAATTTATTCCGCAAATACTTTACTAATCACCACTCTATACCAGGTACTTTCTACGCGATCAGGATTCAGTGACGCAGGCTGTTGTTTCCGGTTGGGAGAGGCACACAGCCCTAGCACGGTAGATGTGCACATTACGCAGTGATAAGTGCGGACAAGAAAGCAGGTGAGGGTGGCACAACCGAAGTGCCAGGGGGCTTTTGACTTACAGCCTTAAATGAAGATGAAAGTCTTGCTCTGATGGTCTGAAATTTTCGTATTTGTATATTTTTCTCAGGGGTATTCTAAATTCCAAGGCATTCATTATCAGTGTCGGAGAAATTCATAATCAATGCCTGAGATTTTACGGAATGAAGAATATGGTGCAAAGAATAAAAGTTTATGTCCGGGAGCCACAAAGATTTAGACAGTAATTCCACATGAGCTATTCATTTGCTCTGCAGGTGAAAAATGCTTAATCTCTCTAAACACTTGTTTCTTCTTTTTAAAAATAATATCTACTTTGTAAGACTATTACGAGAATGAAATTAGAGTGCTCATATTAGGGAGTGATCAGTTGCAAACATTTAACAAATAAGAGCCATTATTTATTCTACATAAATATTTTTTATTTTAAGAATTAGAAAACTGACAAAACAACAACGAAGACAAAAGTAAAACAACACAACAACGATACATAACCTCAAGACAAAAGTGATAGAAATTTACGATGGTTGCTATATTAAATACCGTTACCTTCAATGAAGTTGCTCAGGCCATTAGACATAAGAATGTAAGATTGATCAAACAATTGAAGACAGTAACAAGTAAAATAAATAAATAAATAAAAATAACTTTTAAAAAATCGTTGGAAATGATGCAGATCTTCACCATACAAAGCGGTAGGCGTTCAACAATGGTTCTTACACTGCACACTGTTTTCAAATCAGTCATTCTCATTACCAAATTCAAGCGTGCAGAATGGGTAAAGGAAAAAGAAAATATTAAGCCTTGACTGTTTCTCTCAATACGTAAAATGTTGACACACAATTTTGTACAGTTCCTTGGGGGGCTGAGGCAGGAGAATGGAAAGTTCAAGGATAGCCTGGGCAACTTAGCAAGACGTCTCAAAATAAATAAATGAAAAGGCCCAGGGAGATACCTCAGGGCTAATGCCCTGAAGTTGATGCCCAGTATCCACCCAAACAAATAAATACATATACACCATTTCATTTATTACATACATTTTAAAATATCAAATAATAAGAATTGAATATGTGAGCCACTGCAATAAAATGTATTCTTATAAAGAAAAGTTCTGGAAATTTTTATTTTCTCAGGGGCCTTTTATCTGTATACAGTATAAACAAAAAAAATCTCAGATTGTCAAAATGTAGCTGTTGGAACAGTTTGCAAATTCTAAATAAGGCCTGTAAATTATGTGATTATAGTAATATTACTTTGCTGATTTTGTAATTATATTGCAATTATATAGAATACCCTAGTCTTTAGGAAATTTAACTAAATAACATATAGGCAAAGGGGCATAATGTCTGTAACTGACATTCAAATGGTTCAAAATATACATACATATGTGAGTCTGTGTATGTGCTTGCTTTTATGTACAAACATACGTGTAAGAGTCTATGTGAAAAGAATGTATCTTACACCTTGTTTCTGTCTTTAATTGTTTGATCAATCTTACATTCTTATGTCTAATGGACTGAGCAACTTCACTGAAGATAACAGTATTTAATATAGCAACCACAGTAAATTTCTATCATTTTTTTCTTGAGGTTATGTATCATTGTTGTTGTTGTGTTGTTTTACTCTTTGTTGTTGTTTTGTCAGTTTTTTAATTTTTAAAATAAAAATATTTATGTAGAATAAATAATGGCTGTTATTTGTTAAATGTTTACAACTGATCATTCCCTAATATGAGCAATCTAATTTCATTCTCATAATAATCCCTTACAAAGTAGTACAAAGTAGTCTTGTATGTGCATGCTTACATGTATGCACAAACACACATGTAAGAGTCTGTGTGAAAAGAATATATCTTACACCTTGTTTGTTAGTCTGATATTATGTCATAGGCTTTGCTATGGTTTGAATGTATCCCCCAGATTGCATGTTGGAAACTTAAATCTCACTGCCTGTGGGAATGGGTTTATTCTCGTATGTTCTGCTATTTGAGGACACATAACTTTAATCTACTTTTTGCCTTTCCACCTCACACAATATAAGAAGCAAGATGGATCTTCCCAGACACCAAGGCCTTTATCTTAAAATTCCTAGCCTTCAGAACTATGATAAATAGATTTCTGTTGTTTTGTAAGCTACCCAGTCTTGGGTATGATGTTATAGTAGCACAAACAGACTGCAACAGATGTTACTTCCTGGAGATTGAAATCTTGAACATGTGATGAGGATTTAGCAAGTTTAAAAAAAAAGTTTTGATTATAAATGCTGAGACTTGCCATTATGTAAATCACATTGATAATATGGTTATACAGGAAAAATAGAAGTCATGCTGCAACTGATAAAGCATTGTCTATAATTCATATGCTTTCAACAGGGGTTAGATGTGTGTCTAAACTCTGTGAGTGCCTTCCTCTGCTCAGCTGTATGCATGCAGGTTAATATGGCATACTGGAGGTCCACAAGTTTAGCCATCACATTATAACAGGGTTTCGTTATCATCTTCAGTTTCTTTAAAAAACAAAATAAAGACTTCCAATCTTCTAGCTTCTTACTTTGGGTATTACCAACGCATTAAAATTTTATACTCTTTTCTAATTAAATGTAAAAACTGTCTATGCAGCAGATATTCTAAGAAACCAAAGAGTAGAGTAATTAAATGGAAAACAAATCATACAATGAAATACCTGTACCCTTTTATATTTCCTTATGGTGTTCTGTGCCCTTTGTACTCAATCCACAGGTACATCTATTATGATAAGTTAAGAGTTGTTCTTTTTTTCTTTCCTGTGTTATTGTTTTAAAATAGGGAAATATTCATCCAATCACAATTACACACACACACATTTTCTATCTTTCAAAGAAAGAAAAAAATGCCTAAATAAAAGCCCCTGTAATCAGTTACAAGAGTGCTGTACCAATTACCTCCCTACAGGGTGACCTTTTCATCTTTTAATGGCATTTTGGAATAAAATCGCCCTAACACGTTGGAAGTGTTATGTATGTCACATTTCCAATTCTATTTTTTCTCTTGTTGGCACTGAATAAGGCCTAATGTATTCATGACCTAATTAGAGTAATTTTTGAATAATAATGACCTCCTGGGGGAGACTTTTTCTTGGTACTATTCAGACACATTAACTAGAACAAGTGTTTCTTAATTTTTAAGTGTTTCTCTGGTTATTGGAAGTATTTTTGCTTCATTTAAAATGGAAATTATATAAGAGGAATCCCTAGAGGAAATGAGAAGCACTTTGTTTGGTTTTCCTAATGCTTCCTTCTCTTGAAATGCCATATCCTTGTTATGTTGTTGTTACCATGTTCATCTTTTCTTTCATTTTCATGGATGTGACTGTAGCCAAGAAAGATAAATCACCGCAATTGGAAGAAAGCTTAAGCGATTCTGACAGACCTTCTTGCAGCTGTACCTCTGAGTTTTTGAAATTGTGCAATGACTTAAATTCTAATATCCTCCTTTTTAAACTCTCTAAACATTTCCTAATATGAATACATATGATAAGTGACACAAAAGCAAATAAATACATTGATACTATCTGAAAGCATATACATTCTCCTTAACTCGTAAATATTAGGTAGTTTTATTTATCTCTTTTTTAGCTCAGATAAAACTAACACTATTATTGTGTGTTTCTACGACTTTTTCTTTGCTTGACTGAGGATTGAACTCCTAGCCTTTGCACTGAGCCACATCCCTTTTTATTCTTTATTTTGTGACAGGTGCTTGCTAAATTGCTCATTTGCCCAAGCTGGGCTGGAGCTGAAGATCCTCATGCCTCACTCTCCTAGAGTGCTAGGATAACAGGTACAGCTATCTGTGTACACACCTGGCTCAGTGTGTACACTCAACATCCAATTTCCCCTGAAAGAAATGACCACTGGCTGCTTCTGGGCCCATTTTCAGTGGGAGCTCATGCTGGACACGCATCCCTTTTCCTATTAGATCTTCCCATCCCTTTTAGAGCTTCAACCTTTTATTCCTTTCTCACAGGTGGCCTGCTACTACACCTGGAATTCTTAGCCTGTCCTCACTACAATTTTCCATGTCTCTGAACTCCTCACCTATGCCATCACTGTAATGGAAACTTGGGAGTCACTTGAGGATCTAGATCAGTGGTGGTGAACCTATGGCATGTGCGCTACAGCCAGCTGTTTGTTACCACTGAAAGCTCTGAGAGGTTCACCAGTGCTGACTGGATGTGCCTGTATCTGTCCTAGAGATGACTGCTTTTATGTCCACAGTGCAGCTAAAATAGGTCCTGGATGTTGGCTTGAGGTATCTGCTTCTCATTGCCCCTTTTCAGCCATGTTCTGTTCTTCCTCTTTCAAAATCCTTCATCCCCCTTTGGAGATTCTTATCAGACCATTTCACCAGCTACCACTTTTTCATATCAATCCTACCACAATCTTCCAGTCCCCAGGTTCTAGGAACTGACTCACTTTCTTCTGTTCTACTTGAACTGTGGTATAAAATTTAAACATGCCAATAACTTAAAAACTAAAATATTGACCTCAGTAACCGCTCCCCATGTCTCTCTTACATTCCAAATACATTTACTCCAACAGGCCCACTTCCACAGTTCTTCAGCTTTGTCAGGTCCAATCATTTTTGGCAATGAGCAACATTTTTGCCTTCACCCGCCTCCTTATAGCTAAGATATCACTGTTTGCCAGCAGAATCTGTCCTTGTCCAAATCCTCGCCTCTCAATCCCTCTCTTCCTCTTTCTTGCTTCTGGAACAAAACTCAAAACTCAATTTAATGAAAGACATTGATCTTTTTGCATTTCTATCCAAACAGCTGAATTTGGATAAGGAAAAAAAAAATCACCCCACTCTTTAATTTTATGATCTACTTTAATTTTATGATCTGAACTTTCAGGTGGGCATCTGTACTACTCTAAAATGATACTATATTTTTATACTTAATTTTCTTTCCTACTAGGTGAACCTTTTATACTCTTGTATTTGCTCAAAAATCTCCTCATTCTTAGTCACTCTTGTTTGTGTCCAACCCACACATGGTCTTTCTTTGCCTTAAAGGAAAGAAGAAGGGTTTTTGTTGAACATAAAAGAATTATGAGACTTCAGAGAGGAATAAACCTGCAGGATGTCTCCAAGTTAACTTGGAGATGGAGGTTCTAGCCCCAGCCCTTTTCCTAAGAAGCTATCTAAACCCACGCAAGCCTTGGAACTTCTTAGAACCCCTTCCTTTACTCTAACACGAGATAGGTGAATAGAAAGTCTACTGAGATCTATATAGAAATGAATAGTCCTTTACAAAGACTTTTTTTTTCTGATAAGCCATATAAACACTGTGTGAAGCCAGCCTTTTGAATTCTGCAACTACCTGTTGTCACATGGCCTAGAATGTGGTGTGGACAGTAGGAGAGAAGATCTAGACTCAGGACAGTAAGAAGACTGGAAGGTAAAGGACAAGAAGTTGAACCCCTAAAAGCACAGCAGAATGACTTTAGGTATCTCACTTGCACTTATGGTTCAGATTAAAATCTACTGATGTCAGAGGGTATTACAAAACCATTTTAACATTTGGGATAAACATATTAATTAGATCAACTTGGAGGAAACTGTCCTGGGTGTCATGTCTATTTTATTTTTTTTATTTTTATTTTTTATTTTATTTTTTGTCATGTCTATTTTATTAAGGAAGATAATAAAGCAGTGAACAGGCACCAGGGAAAAAATATTGAATTTTGAATGAAATGACAGAGGCAGGGTCACCCCCGTGCCTTCCCAGCTTTAAATTAATGACATTTGTTGCTGTTGTAGCATGAATGAATGAACACTGTAGATTCAGGAGTGCAGAGCCAGTGCTCCCACAGAAAGTAGCTTTATGCAAATTAGAAAAGGTGTCAACTTTGAGTGAACCATAAAGAATTTCCACTCAATGAATTCCAAAAGGTGCCTGTTATTTCTGCACAAACAGGACCCTTTCATGCTGCAGTGGAAACTGTATTTCCCACAGTTCCCAAGGATGAACAGCTTTAAAGCAGGAGCACTGAGGCAATTTTAGCTACCTATGCTCCCTTTTGATCAGCTGTCCTTATGCAGGGCGCCATATATATCCATCAGTGGGACTCTGGCAGCTTGAACAGGTTACTTATGGATGTGTGAAGAAAGGATAGTAAACCCTAACTTATTAACTAAATACCTTACAGTACAAATAAATACTTATCTAGTTCCTGGCATATCTATGACAGATAAAATACTTTTTGCCTGGCATTATTTCATTTACAGTAGCATTTCTTACACTACTAAAAGTAGAAGAAATTAGTTAACTTTACAGTTAAATATTCCCCTAGCATGAACATTGAAACCTCCTAAAATTACTGATGAATTTTAGGTCCTGGTGAATTGTGCTCACTAGCCCAATTGTATTAAGAATTACAGGATTGGGTGATTAGGTCATTGAGACTCCACCTTCCTGAGACAAACAAGTGCATTAGGAAGGGCCCCCAGGGGTCTCTTTTGCCCTTTTTCCCATCCACCAAGAAGAGACCCTTCTTTTTGCCTTTTCTGTCATGTGGCCATGCAACAAGGCGCCATCTCAGAAGTGGAGAGATGCCTGCCCCAGATGCTGATTTTGCTGAAACTTGATCTTGGACTCCCCGGACTCTAGAACTGTGAAAAATATATTTCTGTTATGTATAAATTTTCTAATCTAAGGCACTTTGTCTGGCCAGTCAAAACTGAACAGGACAGGTATTATACTAATGAAAAGAAAAAGGAAATTCTTTTCAATACAATTATCCTTGTCCAACTGGACATCTCTATGGGGACAAAAGGAAAGTCTACCTCCACCTCACAGATGTACAAAAATTAATTCAGGAAGGGCTTGTGAGCCTAATTGTAAAAGCTTGAGCTATAATGCTTGCTAGGAGAGAATGTTAGGACACTTGAGGATGCACAAAGATTTCTTACACAATGAAGAAATCTCTAACCAAAACAGATGATTAATTTGTATTTTACCAACATTTAAAATTTCTGCTTAACAATTGATACCATTAAGAAAACAAATAAGTAGGCATATTTGTTTATTTTAAGGAGAAAACACAATAAAAACCATGATATAAAATTTCAAAACAAGATAGTACAAAAGAAACAATGGTTAGTACATTGCTTATTGTTATCTTCAAAATAGCTGCTCAGACTACAAGACACAGACATGAAAAATTAATCAAACAATATGAGCACAAACCTTTCTTTTCAAGGAACTAGTAGAAATTAGTAGTACAGCTATGTTAACATGTATATATATATATGTATATACATATATATATACAACTTTTACTTTTCTCTTTCTTCTTTGTCCTTTCCCTTATTCTAGTTGCTCTTTCCTTTTGAACAGTTTCTTCCATTTCCCAATACCTGTTATTCATTTTGGATCTTATTTACTCTTTCAACTTCTTATACTATGGAGAAAATACAATATTTACACATGTGAGGCTGATTTATTTCACTTATGAATATGGCCTCTAGTTGTATCCATTTACCTATAAAAGTCTCAAGTTTATCCTTCTCTGTAGCTGAGTAGTGTTCACTGTATAAAACTACCACATCTTTTTATTCATCCTTGATATAATGGACATTTGAGCTGTTTTCAAGATTTAGCTATTAGCAGTTGTGCTGCCATAAACAGCACAGTTGGGTATACATATATCACTGTGGTATAATGTTTTTCATTCTTCTGGGAAAATACTCAGAAGAATAGCTGGGTAGAATGGGACCACTAATCCTAGGTTGTTTTTTTTTTTTTTTTTTTCACTAATCCTAGTTTTGTGAGGAATCTTCACACTGATTTCCACAGTGGTTGCACCCAATCTACACTCCCACCAACAGTGGAGAAGGGTTCCTTCTCCTCATAGCCCCTCTAGCATTTGCTACTGGCTGATTTCTTGGATGAGATTCTTTCTAGGGTGAAATGTAATCTCAGTGCTGTTTTACCAATGACCAATGATGTTGAAAGATTTTTTCATATATGTATTTGGTATCTGTATTTCATCATCCTAGAAGTGTATTATCATTTCAAAGGTGCAGTTTTGGATTGGGTCTTTGAATTTGGGATGGTCTAATTTTTTTTTCAATTTTTTATACGTTCTACATATAAGTTCTTTGTCTGAGGGACTGTTGGCTAACATTTTTTCCTATTCTGTGGGTTGTCTTTTTACTCTGTTGGTGGTTTCTTTTGATGTGCAAAATCTATTTCATAAGATGAGATTCCAGTTGTTGATTCTTTATTTCCTGTGCAGTTTGGGTTTTGTTCATGAACTTTGTGCCTACCCCTATGTCTTCAAGATTTCTACTGACCTTCTCTTCCAGTAGATTCAGTGTTTCTATTTTAATATTTATAACTTTGATCCATTTTGACTTTAATTTAGTGCTTAGTGACAGACACTGGTCTAGTTTTAATCTTTGGCATATAGCCAGCTAGTTTTTCCAGAACCATTTTTTTTTTTCCAATTTGAAAAAGCGCATTTATTGTACAATTTATTTACAAAGGAAGAGAGTAAAAATGTGTCCAAGACCAAAAAAAACAAATGTTGGCCACGTATATTTAAACAGCAAAATGCAGACAACACTTTTATAGTACTTAAGAGTCAAATTGTAAGACTATTACCTCAGGAATAAGTTTTAGAATGCTCAACTATATATGATTAAATCAGTGACCTAAGGTAGATAAATTATAATATTTCATTATAAATTATAATGGAAAATTATAATCTCATCTTATTTGAAAACCTCTAACTTATTGGAGGCCAAATAAACCATTTAAAAAGTTTAAAAGATTCTTAAATTAGGAAGTCATAATTGCTCGAGAATATCACTGAAGTACATATTCAGCTTTCAGTGATACTAACTTACATGGGGGGGATCCATACACCTAACTCGTTTCAGTAGCAAGTTAACTGCTGAATCTTCCAAAACCAGAAACTGGTATTCTTAAGAATCTCCCTCAGGCTGGCCACAGATATCTCCCAGCCCACAACAGCATTCCTTCTCACTTAATAGAAGATAGGATCCTTTAAAAGGCAGCAAAAGAGAAGTCAGCCTGTGCCTGCATCTCTCCTTCCAAGTGTAGACATGGCTTTTGTGACCTTAGCCAGTGACTTTTGTGCTTATCAGCTCTCCGCTTAGATCACTGTCCCTCTGCCCCAAGATGTGATGTCTAAACTTGTCTGTTTCTGGACTAGAAAATGGAGAAGACTCCCAAGATCTGTTTTCTTTGTCAAAGGAATCATCTTCTTGAAATGCAAATTTCTGCTTAAGTTCCTGTGATGTCATAGACACTGGATCCCAATATGGACTCTGCCTTTTCCTCTTATGAACAGGTCTACCCCTAGGGTGATTGCTCAATAGCATGAAGTTTGACTTTACTCAGATTCGTCAGAACATCTAACATGTTTGGAACAGGTTTATTTCTCCCACTTTTTGAATGATGACTATAATTTGTCTTACTAGCACATGGGTGCTGCTTTTCATTTCAGCAGCTAGACTATCTGAGTCACAAATTTTAGATACTGATTGTAAGGGAAGAAAACAGGAAGGCTGAAAAGGGGGACACTGAGGAGGAAGCACCATTTATTAAGGAGACCATCTTTCTTCCAGTCAAACATAAGGTGGCCGGGTGTGTTTGGAGTGTGTCTGCATCTTCTAATCTGTTCCACTGATCCTCAGGTCTGCTTTTTTGCCAGTAAGATGCTGGTTTTATCACAGTAGCTTTGTAGTATAATTTCAAATCAAGGATTGTGATGTCTCTTGCCTTGCCTTTGTTGTCCAGGATTGCTTTTGCTATTCTAGGTCTCTTCTGGTTCCAAATGAATTCTAGGAATGTTTTCTCTTGTTATGTGAGGTATCCTAATGGTATTTTGATCAGGATTGCATTAAATCTGTACAACAGTTTTGGGCGTATGGCCATTTTCACTGTAGCCAGGGATATCTTTCCATTTTCTGATATCCTCTTCCAACTCCTTTTTCAGAGTACTGTAATTTTCAATCTATGGATCTCTTACTTTCTTTGTTAGATTAATTCCTAAGCATTTCATTTTTTTTTTGGATGCTATTGTGAAGGGTGTAGTTTCCCTAATTTCTTTCTCAGTGAGTTTATTGTTTATATACAGGAATGCTATTTAATTTTGAGTGTTGATTTTGTATCCAGCTATGCTACTGAATTTGGTTACTAAATCTAGAAGTATTTTGGTGGAGTTTTTGTAGTCTTCTAGATAGAGTATCATGTCATCCACAAATAATGATAATTTAACTTCTTCCCTTCATATCATTATTCCTTTTATTTCTCTCTCTTGTTTAATTGCCCTGGCTAATGTTCCCATAACTAGATTGAATAGGTGTGGTGATAGTGGACATCCTTTTCCTATTTCTGATTTTAGAGTGAAAGCTTTCAGTTTTTCTCCATTTAGTATTTAGTTGGCTGTTGGTTTGTCACAGATGGTTATTATCAGGTTGAGCTAAAGACCACCTATTCTGATTTTCTGTAGGAATTTTTATTTTGAATGAGCATTGGACTTTGTCAAAAGCTTTTTCTGCATCTATTGAGGTGATCATATGATTTTTGTCTTTGGCTCTGTTGATATGGTGTATTACATTTATTGATTTTTAAACAGGCATATTTAAGACCAACAAAGAGACAGAGGAAATTTTTACATGTATATGGCAAACAAAATACTAGTATCTAAATTATTTAAAGAATTCTGATAATGAATTAATATAAAAAAATAAAATTAATAAGAAAATACTTAAATGTATTTCAAAAAAGAATGATATATTTATAAAATGTAATTTTTATCATTTATCACCAGGAAAATTAAAATTAAATCATGATATACCATTTAATTCTTACCAGGATGGAAAAAATGTTAAATATTAAGAATGTGGAGCAAATAGAACTCTTGGTTGTTTCAGGTGAGTGTGTAAGGTGGCATTATAATTTTTGAAAACTTTTTAGCAGTGTCTCATAAAGTTAGACATTGACATGACTACTGTCCTTGTGATTCCATTTCAGAAACAGTGAAAATATATTAATCTTGATCAGTGTTGCTTAAAATAACTTTATATTTAATTGTCCCAAAATGAACAAATCCCAATGCCCATAAGCAAAAGAATGGGTGAAGAAATTTTGGTATACTCTTACAATAGAAAATAGCTCAGCAATTAAAAAAAAGAAAAGAAAAGAAAAGAAAAGAAAAGAAAAGAAAAGAAATTTTCAAAATTATATTTTGAGCAAAAATATTCAGGTACCTAAAAGTAAATATCACTATATTTCACTTAAATGAGATGGTAGAACATAAACACAGACCAACAGAGATAAAAAAGGGTGATTATTTTTCGATTTGAAGTAGGATTGGCCAAGAAAAGACATGAAAGTTTTTGTGAACGGGAAATATTCTACATTTTGCTGCATTTGCAAAAACTGATTATTCTCACTCTTGTAAGAGGGCTCAAATCTTTGTTTCTGGATACACATACACTTTAAGATAAATGGACCCAGTTGAATGATGAGACATTCACAGCTTTCACCTTACTGGTAGGTTATTTGGAAGATCTACATTTGGGCCCTTGGAAGATTCTGACCCCAAGAACTTCTGACAGATTTATGAACTGTGAAACTTTGTGAAATCGTACATACATATTACACATGTAAAGTGTCTATATATTTAACACAAAGCCTTAGGGTAGACCTCCAAGGATATGAGTGTATGTACGTCATAATTCTAATCTTGAAAGTGTCCAAATGTATGTAAATAGCAGGCAGGCCTTTTGACACTTAAAACTAACACCACTCTTTGTGACCCACAGTTTTTAGTTTTTAGTGTATTTATGCTTCTCAGCTATGAATTCTTCTCTAAGTTTATTTTCATTCAGGTTTGATTCTGCCTTAAATATGGGTTCCTCTTCTTGATGGTGGAGAAGAGAGTCCAAAATAAACCTTTATAAATCACTTCACTGCCATTCAGTAAGGATTTGAATATCTGTTCTGTGAAGCTCATTATAGTAAACCTTATAGAAATGTCACAACTTCCAGCTTAAAGGTATTTTGTGTTCATCTGGACCTCTTGTATACATACCCAACCATGGCAGTAAGTTGTTAGGAATAAAGAAACCCTATGACTATTTGAGAGATATTAATTGTTATTGATGTGTACTATTCAGTACCCTTTTATGTTGTGAATTTCGAGTGTTATTAAACTAACCCAGTCAATTTCAATTCATTTTCCTAAGGGCCGTAATACAGTCCTTGGGGATAAAAACAATATATTGCTCTGTATCCTTCACAGTGATTCTGATCACTGAATGATCAGAGCTGTCTGTGTGCAATGAGCATGACAAACTTGCCAAGAGGTCTTGCAACACTGGTTTAGAATGTATAGAGCATGTTAATCGTTAGGGTCAGCAATACCCTACCTGAATTTGCAGCTTTGCTGTAGAACTTGGCACTTAGTACAAACACATCCTGTGAAACACAAATAATTCTTCCCAGCTCATTTCCATATCAACCCAGTTTAAGAGGCAACAAAGCCAATATGAAAGTACAAGTGTTTTTCACTAACCAAATCTATTAGATTCTGAATTTGAATACTGAGAAATCAAATGTATCTTCAGGTAATAAAGGCTACAAATGTCTTAAAATCTACTCAGTTTCTTTTTTATTTTGTTTTGTTATTTTAGAAAGTAAGTTCTCACCACATAGGACATTTTTGAATATATAAAACTCTTCCATATTGCTGAGTTATGATAGTGTATGTTTGGATAAATTAGGGGAAAAGATTTGTGGCTTTGTGTTACTCTTCCAGCTTTATTTTAAGGTGTTTCATAATACAAACGAGGCCCAATTTCTCCTCAGGTGTATAGCTATAAGGGCCTGAGTATTTATGATGCAATCTAAAATTGCAAACATCTCCTTAGCTCATAGTTTAATTGCACTGGAAAAATCACTACCTAAATAGAGGTATAATAAGTACACATGGATTATGAATTTATATATACGGATTATGGTTTCATGCATTTGAGGAAGAAAAAGGCACAGATGGTTAGTCTTCATAAACTACTTCATTGGTGTATCCAATAAGCATAGGTGCAATTCAGGCAGGTGAGTTTGAACAAAACACACTGAAAGAGAAAAGATTTTCAAATAAATTCATTGGACTCTGACATTGCAAAAGGAAATTAGCTTTTTTGCTTTTTCTTTCCTCCTTGTTAGATGGTAGGAATACAAATATATCTTTCCATGTTCCAATTCTTTCTTGGATGAATTACACTTAAACCAAGTGTCAGCAATTAAGGACCCTGATAAATATATTATAAGCACAAACTGAAAAAATATATCTTCATATTCACTGAAAAAAGTGCAATGGTTCCATGCCTGATGCCCTCATATTGTACTAAGAGTTTCCCCACAGTCTAAACATACAGTATATGATATGGACCTCATGTACTATGGTAAAAGCCATGTATCAGGAAGAAATTTAGAGGGCTGGGGATTTAGCTCAGCAGCACAGTGTCTGCCTGGCAAGCGCAAGGTTGTGAGTTCAATTCCTGGTTCTGGAAGAAAAACAACAAAACAAACAAAAAAAAAAAAAAAAAGGAAGAAATTTAGGAATGTGCTCCCACTTTTATGGGGAGGAAGACTGGGTCATTAGAAACTCAGGATGAGGATGTAAAGGAAATTTACAAACTGTTGGAAAGGGTGAATTTTACCTTACAGTTAGCTAAAAAGAGAATATCAAAGACTGATTAAATCCAATATTTGCCATTTCCAGAAATTGCAGATTATTTATAGAATCAGCCTGTCCAGATAAATAGAGATTCCTGCTCTTAAAATAGCCCTCACAGTCAGAAGTTTAATCATACTGAGTTACTGAGATGGTAGTCTCCTGGTTATTAATCTCACCTGTGGTGATCTGTTTGATTTAGAATGTGGAAAGTAAGAGGCTGGGTGTCTGTAGGTAAAGAAATCTGTGGATATTAACCCCAGGGTTATATTCTGTAAAGAACTCAGCTTGAGCTGCAGCCTCCATGTCACAGAGGGGCTGGGCTGGTTCTGTGGAGGTGCTTGGTCTCCACTGAATTAAATGGGCTGAAAACTACATTAGGCAGAGGACACAGGAAAAGCAAGTTCCTTGCTCCTTTTCATAGGAGCAAATTCCTGTTTTCATATTTTCATACTTACCTAATTCATGTAAAAATGCATAGCAGAGGTGGGCATTCATTTATTTCACCTACATTTTTCTGTGTATTCACATGTAGCATCTTTAGGCCTTGGATATAAAATAGTATCACCATCATAGCTAGGAAACAGAAAGAGAGGGCTGTGGATGTAGCTCAGTGTCACAAGCACCTGCCTCACAAGCACAAGGTCCTAAGTTCAATTCCTGATACCAAAAAAAGAGAAAATGAACAAGTAATAATAGATAAATAGATAAAATATAACTAATATAGATAAACTATTAATTTGGTAATAATCTGTGGTAGGAAGAAAAATAAGGCAGGGGAAAAGATACAGATGATTGGCTTGTCAGGAGCAGCTGCATAACAAGGTGATATATAGATGGAGGAAATATTGGGAAGAACATTCTAGAACAGAGAAATTCTATCTGTAAACACCTTAGAGTGTAATAATGAACCAGATATAACTGAGAGCACTACTAACCCATTTGACCAAGGAAGAGTAAATAAGGGGAACATTTGTATCCAATGAGTTTAGAGGTGGAAGGAGAAGACATAACACCGGATTTAGTTATCCATGGCATTCATTCTGGGTGTCTTTATTTTGTTTTGTTTTGTTTTGTTTTGACTCTTTGAGACAGGGTCTCATTATGTAGTTCAGACTGGCCTCGAACTCACTATGTAGCCCAGGTTGGCCTTGAACTTGCAGCAATCCTGCCTCAGCCGCTGGAGTGCTAGGATTACAGGTATATGCCCCACATCCTGCTGACTCCGGGTATTCTTAAAAACAGGAAAATCTAACCTGATACAAGTGAGCACCAAGGTGAGGACAGGAGGTGGCAAAAAAAAAAAAAAAAAAAAAACCAAAATAGGAAATAGTACAACTGAAGAAGAGATCAAAGGAGGACATAGACTGACTAAAAGGGTATTCCAGTGCCACAAGAACATACACAATTTGTGGCAGAAATGAACAAAACATGGTATGTTACTGGACTTCTAAAGTGCTTGTGGTGAACAGTGATGGTAATATATCTTAAATGAGGGCAATAGCTCTGAAGATGGCGAGAAGTCCTCAAATTCCACATGTTTTAAAATGTAAGCTAACGAAAAGGCTCTTGGAAAGTAAGCTAAGTTTGTGAGGGAACAAAGAGGACTACTGCAGTGGGGAATGGGAATGTCATGGTTGAGGTGGGAAATGCAAGGGAGGAATGGATTTCAAGAAAGGAAACATTACGAGATCTATTTTGGATGTGTTAAGTACCACGACACTTAGAAATCTAAGAAGAAATATTATATAGGTAACTGAACAATGTATTCTTGGAAAGTATATGGATTAGGGAAAACAATCAGGATAATATTTTTAAATATATACTGTTATGGAAAATTTCAAAAATATGTGACTTTCTCATATAAAAATCACGTTTCTTATTATATAATTTTTATTATGTAGTGATTATCATGTCAATATTGTTCTATTTATCCTCCCAGCAGTTTCTTCTCTTTCATTTTATTTTAGAGAAAATCTAAGATACCATATCATTTTGTCAGTACATAAGGACATGTAACTTACAGTGTATATACAGTTGGGTTTTTAAAACCATGAGTCTGGAAAAAATGATCTAGATAGAGAGTAGAAAAAATAAAAATGAGAAAAAGAATGAGGTCTTAGAGCACTGAAATTTGAGGGGTCAGAAAAAGTTCCCAGCTAAAAAGACCAAGGAGTTGCTCATAAAATACATTCAAACTAGAGGAAGCCAGAGTTTCAGGAACCATTTGAAAATACTATTTCAATTGTGTCAGGTTTTACTGAGAGATGGAATATGACAGGCGCAGAGATCAGACCATTGGGCTGATCAAGGTAGAATTGTTAACTTGTTAAAAGCGGTTTCTCCTAAAATGATAGGGACAAAATTTAAATTGCAATAGGTTGACAAGAGGATGTTTAACATTATGTTGTAGGCAAGAACTCATCCTTTAAGATGATTTGTTGGGAAAAAAAAGAGAAGCAGAAAAATGGTGCAGAAGTTACAAGGGACTGCAGAGCCAAAAAACAGTTTTACATCACAGAAGATATTATTACATATTAACATTCTGCTGCAGCAGATGTATTAGCGAAGATCATGGTGCAGAAGAGGAAAGCATGCAAAGTGAAACTTATAAGGAAGTGAAAGGAAAAGACCTCCAGCGCCCACATACAAGAGTTGTTTGCTTAGGCAGAGTAGTAAGAGTTCATCAATTCTAACAGGAGGAAAGGCAACATCTATTGATTGAAATGCAGGCAGGTTGGCAGATTGACAGACAAGGGAAGGTCATTCCATCCATAATACTTTTATTTTTTAAATTAAATGTTGAGTTCATCAGTCAATAACCAAGGGAGTTATGTCTTACTGTGTTTTTGAAAGGAGAGGAAGCAATGTGAAAGAAATAGCCCTGTTAAAACATGAAAAACTGAACTTACTTGGGAAATATTGTAGTCTTGCTGGAAATGCTGAAGCCCCACTTCAAATGTTTGTTCAATAAATAGGGTAGGCTTAGGTATCAGAGTTTGGTGATTGTTATCACCTATAGGCTACTCACACAGGGTAGCAGAGTAAGAGAAAGGCTGGATTTTACCAAGTACGGCTTTCTGTATTGGAGGAAAGCAAAATGCAACTTCATGGTGTTTACTGCCTATAGCAGTGAATCACGGCATCTAAGTTTGTTAAAAAAAATGAAAACATGCAGGAGGAGAAAAATTGAAAACGTGATGAGTAATAGAGTGGTGATTTTATTGGGATCAAAACCTCAGGGAATTCGAAGAAATAGAATGAGCTGCTTTAAAGATTAGGAAGTTAGAAGAGAAGCAGAATTGATTAGAATCATGATTTTGGAGTTGGTAATAACGATGTGTAATAAGTATCATGAGTGTCGTTGACTGAAATTGAAGGAATAGTCACTGGAAATTAAAAGCAGGAGTAATTGATAGATTCAGTTGTTAAATTATGAACTTATCTAGTGAAAAAACAGTAACTGAAGTCCTTTTGAAGACAGAGAGAGCAGCTAAAGATTTATAAGGGAAATAGTTTAGCAAATGACCCAAATGAGAAGCAATAGCAGACAGTATAGTGTGGTATGGTATGGTATGGTACGGTGCGGTGTAGTGTGGTGTGACGTGAAGTGGTATGGCATGGGGTGGAGTGCTGTGGTATGCTGTGGTGTGGTGTGTGGTGTGAGATGGCATGGTATGGTATAATATGGTATGGTATGGTATGGTATGGTATGGTATGGTATGGTATGGTATGGTGTGCTGGCAGACTTTGAAGGCTCCAGAGTAATTGAGGGAGGCAGGAAAAGACATTGTAGTATGGCAGTGAGCAGAAAGAAGGAAGCCTGCCAGCTCTAAGCCAGGTTTCAGTTGGGGCAACAGAACATACAAGAAAAAAAATTCCTGTCTTAGGAAGGACTAAATCTGTGATCTCAGGAAATGTAACTTTCAATTAGACAAGCATGAAAACATATCTAAGGATTTTAGGAAAGAACTAAAAGGGCTCAGGGTCTTAGGTGAGATTGGAGTGCTACAGAGCTCCAGTGGATTACTAAAAGGCTTCTACTTCTGGTAGTTAATGCTGTAAGCAGGATGAGAACATGAGAGAGGTATTAGCCATTTCCCCATTGCTGGAACAAAATGCTCAATGCCCTCAATTTAAAGATCTACTTTGGCTTATGGTTTCAGTGTCCAGTCCATGGTTGCGTGGCTCCAAGGCAGAAACTTCATGGTAGAACAACACAGCAGAGGAAGAGACAGAGACAGAAAAGGAAGGATCCACAGGCAAAGGATCCACCCTTCTTCAGATCATGCCTCAAGTGATTCCTCCAGTCCACCATGATCCAATCAAACTCCCAAAGCCCCACCTTGGGACATTCAGAATCTAGGGGAACATCTTAGATCTAAACAATAACAAAGAGTTAAATCCTGGCGATAGCTCTTTCCTCTTGTCAAAGGTAGTTAGCTAATCATTACCTTTTTTCTTTACAAAGTCAGTTTCTTATGCATTTTGTAGCCACAAACTGCTGACTCCATAGCTATGAGAATGTTGTTTCACCATAATTGAGAGGGAATCATAAGTTCAAGAGCAAAGGTTTGCAACGCTGTTTATAGATTACAGGAAACAGTGTCACCCCAGTTGGTAGACGGTGGCTACATAAGAGTAACCCAGGATTGAATTATCTGTTTCTTTCCCTGTTTCTCTCTTCCCACAACTTCAAGGAATGGAGATAAGACATGAAGTTCACAGGGTCCAAATTAATTACATCTCATTGAAGACATTTAAGGCAGTTTTACACTGCAGAAGAATTTTCTGGAAACTTGGAAGAAATGCAAATTTCTTGGGCTAAATCTACAAAGTGCTGGAGATGAGAGATGGTAGAGACATTCTATGTTCTCCTTTTCCTGGAAAGATGGAGTTACTATTGGTGAACCTGGCAGGATTATTTATAGAAAGTCTTTTTCTTTCAAGAATGGCCAGATTTGAACAAAAATTATAGGAAATCTAAAGATCTAAGAAGCTTCATTTTAATCAAGCACTCCTGTTGGTGTCAGTACAAGTGATCTAAATTCCATGCTCTAAGAAATTCCACTTTTCTGGGTTAGTCTAGTACGTTCTATTCAGCCCAGGTCCTTATATCTGGAAATATGTACAAAAGTCCACAGGCTTTATGAAAAAGGTAAATTGATTGATTAAATTGATTAATGATGGACATTTATTCTGAAATGACAACTATGTGTAATATGATAGCTTAAGTGCATTATCTCTGTCTCTGTCTCTCTGTCTCTGTCTCTGTCTCTCTCTCTCTCTCTCTCTCTCTCACACACACACACACACACACACTAAAGCTGTTTATCATGTCCTGGGCACTCATGTAAGCATGTAATATGTATTAATATAAACCTGAAATTTGACTTTCTACTATTATTTATACTTTACTGAAGGACAAATAAAAGTGAAAGTGAAACATGTTTAAAATCATACAAATATGAGTTAGAGTTTGAGCTCAATACTATAAGCAGGCTTTATCCTGTGCTTTTCATTGTTAGGTTATACTGGTAAATAGACTCTTGCTTTTGGGAAATACCAATCTTTATTTCTTCCTCCCTAAATTCATGGTGATAATCCTTAGCAGGTTACCTACTTTGCTCTCTGTATATCATCTAATTTCACTTGACCTACTGTGTGTTCCACTGAGTTCTTGTCTGTGTTTTATTATGAGTGACATTTGGGGTTATCATTATTTGTAGATGGTCCTTTTCTATTCATTTACAAAGACTACCAAAAGTATAGGTTTTCTTCACTCCTGAATGCGGTATGAGTGAGAAGAAAAGAATTAACATTCATTGTGCACTATCAGCCATTTAGTTGTATTTTACAGAAATTTGTATTTGATCTTTACAACAATTTTGAAAGGTGAATATTTTCACCCATTTTTAAAAATAAGGAACGTGGAGTTTATTTATTTATTTATTTATTTATTTATTTATTTATTTTTTTGAGAGAGGGTCTCACTATGATGTTCAGCCAGCCTTGAGCTCTCTTTGTAGCCCAGGTTCATCTCGAACTTGCAAGATCCTCCTGCCTTAGCCTCCTGAGTGCTGGGATTACAGGTGTGAAACACCATGCCTGGAACGTGGAGTTTAAGGAGCCAAAACAGATTTGTAGGAAACTAAAAGGTAGTAGAACCAAGATTTGAACCCTGAGTTGCTTGCTTCCTGTAAAGTAAACTATGCAGTTTACTTTAACAGTAGGAATATGTTTGTTTTTCTATTAGTTTAGGCCCAATGCATTCTCCTTAACATGTGGCAGTAGTAACAAAAAAAGGATTCTCTTTCATTTCTTTAGTAATGAGAGCCCCTGCTTTTATGAAGTCTAACAAGAAGTTAATACTATTAAAGACAGTTTTCAGCAAAATGTGAGGTTCCACGGTTTAACCATTTCATGCCCAGTGTTGTAAGAAATTCTCAGTTCTCTTCCTCAATCTAAAATTGGCTTAGTACCTGCCATTTTTTCCTAGACACATGCATCTACCCATTAGCAAAATGACATTATTACAGTATCAGTGGGTGATAAATAATAATCAAAATTATGAGAATGTTCCTCTCTCCTTTGATTGGTTATATATTGGGGGGAGCAGAGCAACTGGCATCACTAACCCCAACATTCTGCATAGAGCTAGTGTTTATCCATCTGCTAGAATATTATATATATATATATACATGTATGAATACCAATTCATCAACACACAAAAATGAAACCCTATTACTGTGTTGTAATAAGGCATGTGCCCCAACCCAAGAGTAGAGGATGCCTATAAAAGATGAGGAAAAATTTGAACAAAAATAACAACCACAGACACAAAACAAGTCCCTTGAAAGCGATTGATTCTGACATAGCTAGAGTCTTGTTAAGACTTTTAGCAAGGCTGAATCACTGGTGTAAATCGTCAAAGTGATGTCTAAAGCCATACCATCTTGTGTCTATAAAATATCAATCTTTTTTCTCCGTAAGATTATTAGACTCATATTTTCCTCAGTGGGGAAGCCAAGATCCTGACAGTAGTAGTTTCTACTCTCAAAGAAGTCAAAGATTAAATAGATAAAATATTTTTGCTATTTGCCAGGAACTGGAAAGGGCACTGAGATTTAGTATTGGGACAGACCCTAAAGTCCCTGCAGAGAACCTGCAGCCTGACCACGTTTCATCAGATGTCTCACCTAACAGTGCTTCACCTTCCTAGTATAAGGTGAAGCCTTCCAACATGATGCAGAAAGGTATGTTTCAAACTAGTGTCTATTCCAGAACTAAGCACATAGTCTGTAATTCATTCATCATTTTGATTTATCTACGTCAGATGGACATTCTATTCACATTTTGTGAGTTTGAGATCCAAATAAGTGAGATCAGGAGTTTGAGACCCTTAAAGACATAATTGATTTGTGTCAGTTTCTCTAGTTTACAATTACCTTAATGCATGCAATGTATCTATTTGATAGATGGATAAATAGATGAGACAGATACATGTAAGTCTGTCCATGTGTCAGTGCATACCGAGAGCTGTAATAACTTTCAGTACAAATTGAGTGAAATTAACTAGTACTAACAAGTAAAATTTTATTAAAATTTGGAACGTGTGTGTATTTAAGGGCAAGAAAATGACAAGCAGTTATATGGCCAAATGTAGGAATTACTTCCTCATCTTCTTAGACATAATTTCCTCAGGTGTAACATACAGGAAAGAATATATTTTGACTGACTCATATTTTTAATTAAAAATCCAGTCATTTTTGTGAAGGGAATTGTTTTCCATTTTTTTGTACTGGGAATCGAACTCAGGACCTCGTGCTTGCCAGGCATGCACTTATGCCACTGAGCTACATACCCAGCCTCAGTCATTTTTTAAATTTTAAAATTAGGTAGGAAAAAAATTCTTTCTCCTCTCTCTCTTTCTCTCTCTCTCTCTCACACACACACCTCTATCTACAGATTCTACATCCATGCATTCAAACATGAATCAAAAATACATGAAAAAAATTGCATATGTATTAATCATGTACAGACATTTCTTGTCATTTCTCCCTAAATAAGATAGTAACAACTGTTTACATAGAGTTTAATTGTATTAGGTAATGTAGATATTATTTAGAATATTCAAGAGAATATGCATAGGTTATAGATCAATACTAAATAGTTTTACATAAGGGACATAAGTATCTTTGAATTTTGGAATCAACAGGGTCCTGAAAACAATCCCTATGGATACCAAAGAATGACAGTATATAAATTTTGGGGTGTGTGTGTGTTTGTGTGTGTGTGTGTGTGTGTGTGTGTGTGTGTATGTGTATGTATGTGTAGATAGAAAATAAATATAGATAGAGATTCTAAATCTAAGTATTTACCAAAGGCTATATACTTTTATAACTGTCTCATATTAGTTGACACATGTTAAAATCTTTTCTTACCTATTTTTATTCTCATAGACACAAAATGTATGTATTGTTCCCTGCACATATTACAAGGTAGAGTTCTCCATTCAGCATTCAGTCCACATTTGATGTCTCAATAAAGTTTTGTTGATTGAAGCGGGAGCAGGGGTTAATGGAGTTTTAGTACCATTATATTATGTACCCAGTGATGATTTCAAAACCCTATAAAGATTTTTCTCAGGTTTCAACTGCAGTTTCCACTTAATTTATATCTGGCACAAGGGAGAAAATAATCATCTGATGACAATTCATGTCACAGTTCTATTTTAGGCACCAGGATGCAATCTAAAATGATCATCCTTTTATTGTTGTTTTCAGGATGAGGCTGAGACTGCTTCCCATTAATCTACCTATAAAATTTACAACAATAAGTATGCTCTGAGTGTGTTTCTCAGCTCTGCCATTTACTAGCTCTGTGACCTCAAGCATATTCAAAACCAGTGTATGCCCCGGGTTTCCTACATAAAAAGAGGGAGTGGCAATAAGACATAATTTATAGGGATAATACAACATTTAAATGATGTGAATCCCATGAAAGAGTTTTTGGCACAATCTCTGTGACCCTTATGCTGTCATGACCTTCCTATAGCAGACAGATGATGAAGAGAATTTCATTGTCTAAAGGACCCAAGAATTCATGTGCTCTCGAAGAACAGGAAATGAAGTCATAGAGGGAGGAAGTGACTTACACAGATGGTCAGATATCAAGCCAGGACCGAAGCACTCATCTGCAGCTGCTGATTTCCTATTCTTGGTGGTCCCAAGGGCCAGCTTGTCTATCAAATCATAGGGGTAACGTCATATAATTTGTTTCTGAGTTCTATGAACTAGGTGAATGAACTTGGTGAGGTGGGTGCCTTCACAATGACGTGATTTACTTAAGGGAAAGAACATGGATTCTAAGGTTATCAACTAGTAGGTAGGTGTCCCTCAGCTCTCCCTCTTGATCCTCATGAAGACCAGTAGCTACATTTAACCTTTTGGCTTCCCTACTTTACTACCTTTAAACAACATTACTTCATTCCCAAGCAATTATTGAACATCTTCTATATGCCGCAGGCAAAGCTCATTTGAACCTTGCACAAATTTCTGAAAAACCAACATATTTTTCCTTCTGGTTGCCAGGTGCATCTTCTTAGCCCTCTGGATTTTGGCAAACCCACACAGTACTCTCTCCGACTCTTACCAGATAAATTTTTCAAATATTCCCTTCTTTGGTCTGAGAACATGCTATCCTCCTTGTGACTATGGCTGATGGTATGTTTTGGAGGAAAGCCAATTCTCAGTTATGTGATGCAGTAAAAGCTCCAAATGAGTTCTTGGTGGCTGAGGATAGGGGAAGGTGAGAAGAGGGAGAAATACTATGAGCTAATAAGTCAGTGTTTTGCTTTAGTGTGCATAAGATTCTGACTGTTTTCTGTCTTGCTTCCCAGAAATCACTGAAGCAAACCATCTAGGTATTGTGCTGCTGACTAATTAAAATAAGCCAGAAAAGAGACCACAACCTAATGACCAAGTTGAGTCACTTTTACTTAGAGGACAGAAAAGTACATTCCACAGGCATGCTACTATAGTATGTACTCCTGATTTTAAGGAAAATGCATGTAGTGGGATGATTTTTTAATGAGCGTTTTTGTTTATTTTCACTGGTGCTTGTTTACTGACCCAATTAATGAGACGTCAAAACTTCAGTTGCAGAGAAGAAGGAGGAGAAAAGTAAAAGCATAACTAGCTAAAATGTTATTTACAATTGTCTGAAAGGAAAATATTTATCATGGAATCAAAATTGTGTTACTGTGTATGTTATATTTAATATATGCCTGATATTGGTGACACAGCTTACAGAAATCAGAATCTTATGAAAGTGAAGTAAAGTATGAATAAAAATGGCCTCCAAAGTGTAAGCCAGTGTGAACTATCTTTAGTATGAATTAGTCTAGCCATATGAAATTTCTTATAACTCAGCAAGACAACCATTTGACAATATCTTCTAATTCAGACACTTAGGGATGCCTGCATGTGTGTGTTTTTACTCAGCTTCTTATGTTTGATGATGAGGAGAACAATGGCTTGGTAAGCAAAGATCACAGTAGATGTGTCTCGTCTCTCTTCATATCAGACTCCACACCTCCAACCTCTCTGAGGTGCAGTCTCTACTTTCCTTAACCAAACACACTGTCTTGGAAATCCACTAGCATTCAGTGGATTCCCACTTTGTAAGCCTGTAAATCTGAATATGGTTCAATGTCTGGCTTTTATTACTGATCTTTCCCCCTACCCTTCCATTTGTAGGTGTAAAATGAATAATATGCTTACAACGTCCTCTTTCTCTCTAACAAGTCAACTTCCGACAACAGAAAAGAACTTCGTCACTTCGGCAACAGCCTACAGTGTCCAAATTTTGATTTTTCACTTTTCTTTTTAAGTATTTTGAGCTGATTCTTATCTTTATGTATTTATGGAGTATGATGTGCTAACAATGCATAATGATCAAATCACGGTATTCATTTCTCTGGAGAACATTCACATTCCTCTTTACTACTATTCCAAGATATATGACAGTTATTGCGAACTGTGGTCACTTTACAATGCTACAGAACACTCGAATTTATTTCTCCCTTCCAACTATGCATTATAACTGTCGCGAACTTTCCTCTGTCCATTCTACCACCAGGACTTCCTAGCCTGTAATGTCCACTATTCCACTCTCTACTTCTGTGAAATCAGCTTTTTTCCTTCCATACAGAAGTGAAAACATGCAGTATTTCTCTTTCTCTAATGAGTTTAGTTCACATATAATGTTCTCAAATTCCATCCATATCATTACCAATGATAGTATTTCACTCTTTTTATGGCTGAAAAATATTCATCTGTGTGTGTATGTGTTTCTGTGTGTATATCTAAATTATCCTTTAACCATTCATCCACCAATGGAGATATCTGGAGAATCAGATCTTAGCTCTTGTAAATATTGCTACAATGAATATGAAAGTGCAGGAGACAAAATCAACATTCAAAAATCAGTAGTATTTACACACATCAATAGCGAACGTGGTGAAAAAAATGAACAAAGCAATCCTATTTACAACAGCTACAATAGCAACAAAAATGATGCAGCAATAAATTAATTTATTTTGCTTACCTTTTGTCCATTTGAGGAAATAAACTAAATATATGAATTAAAAAGCAATAAGATGATCAGTTTGTGTTTGGGATACACAGGAAGATCTGTGACTAGAGATCCTTAAAAGTCATTCTTCTTAAAATTTTGAAAAGCTGAGTTCTTTTTGATCACTTTGAGAAGGTGACTAGAGCACTTGGGGAAGCTGGTTAAGATTTCTTATCCAAAAAATTCTTTTGTGGAGGACTTTTGGGTTGTGCAGGCACCACTTGAAATATTTAGAATGTCTTTTCCATGTTTCTTTGACACTGTTTGACTCCAGTCTTAGGGAGACATGAGACAATTCAAGTTTATGAGGGCACTTATAGATATGTGCATATTATTTAAATTCTTACACTCACATACATTTATTTCAGTTCCTTGAAAATCACCGTTGCTAGTCCTGCCAACCCAGCACCAGAAAATCTGGAACATGTCTTTATTCTTTATCTAATGTCATCACATCAAACTTTCAGCAACAAGTCTACTCTTTTTTTTTTTTTTTTTTTTTTTTTTGGTACTGGGAATCAAACTCAGGACCTTGTGTTTGCCAGGAAGGCGCTGTGCCGCTGAGCTATGTACCTGGCCCAACAAGTCTGCTCTTAAACTCCTCCTCCTTTCAGTTTGCTCCCTACCTTCAACATGTGGGAGAATTTGATGTCATACACGTTAAAGGTGGCAGATGACAGCTATAGTTTAGAGAATATCATGAGGCTGTTTCACAGTAATTCAGAATCTGGCGATTCTGCTGAAGAAGCTGTGAAGTTATCTCACAGTAAATGCACAGTAATCTTCTGCAAGTATGCACATGCATAGCCAGTCACTAGCCCTGGATTAACTCTGTTCAGCTTTTTGGAAAACAAAAGAATCTCAGATTTCAAATGGAGAAAGTATGAAATATCATACAGATCAGATGCTCTGTGTTTCTGTACCTATAGAATTTTATACTTTCCAACACTTTCTCATATATTCTTTTATTTTTATTTTGTTTTTTGTTTTTTTTTTCTGGTACCGGGAATCAAACTCGCGACCTTGCACTTGCCAGGCAGGCGCTGTGCCACTGAGCTAAAACCCCAGCCCTTCATATATTCTTTTATTTGAACTTTTTGCAACCTTGTGAAGCCAGGAAGACAAAAGCCATAGCCCCAGATAAAGGGTCAAACTTAGAAAGATTAAGTTAGTTGCAGAAGCCATAACTGATGTGACACAGCCCAGGGTAGAGCACTGGACTTCAGAGTTGAATCCATTACTATATTAACTATCAGATAGTCTCTCAGGGTAAGCCTGGCCAAGACAAGAACCACTATTCAATGTGTCACTCAATTTTGTAGTCACGATTGCATACAATTGTTTGATTTCTATTGGCTACTTTTCCAGTATTCTTTCAGCAAATACTGAGTATAAAAAGATAGAGATAAGGAAACAAAAATCACAAGTTACCTTTAACAATCTATTCCTTACCTGGATACATCCCATTTAATGGCTATGTACTAGAGGAATTTGTTTATCTGGACTGCAACTAATTAATGACTAAGAATAATTAGCTTGTTCTAGGGATGTAGCTCTGTGATAGAGCTCTTGCCTAGCATATACAAGTCCCCAGGTTTCATCGCTAGCACTATAAAAAAAAGATTCAGTTTAGAAATGGGAAAAGTGAATCATTGAATATTGCCTAAGTTATCAAGTAGATGTTTTGTTCCTTCCCCAGTCTCCGTTATGTTCATGTTATGTGGCTGTTGGGAGAAACACTACACCCATGCAAGTGACAATAAGAATGTAACCAATTAAGGCCATTTTCCTGATGTTTAGGGATAGCTTTGCTTTCAGTTCCAATGTTGGCCTTACAACTATTTGTGTTACAAAATTTAAATATATGTTAATTTCTTATTTTGCAAAGACACAAAACAAAACATGCTTTCAGTGCTTTCTTTGAAAGTACTTATTTGGGAGAGAACCTCTGTTTAGGAGATACCGGTATTAGGATTCCTTTGTATCTTGTTTGGAATACTCGGTAACTAATATAAGGCAGTGAAACCAGTATATATTTGGTTCACAATAAAACCCTTATGCATATATTGAAAACTTTTTTACATACCAGTGGCTAATTATTTTTCCTTTTTCTCTGTTCTCTTTATCTCTAATTTTTATAATTTATTAGTAAAGCTGTGTGCTGTGAATTCCATCCTTCCCTCACCCTCACATTATTAGGAAGAGAGAGCAGTCTCATTCTAGAGTGGCTCCCCCATAGGCTAAGAAACAAAAGGGTTGAGGTATCCATCCTATGTCCTGGGTAACCACTCAGTTGCTAAGATATCACTTGTCATTTGTTTCACAGTGCCTCAGAGCCCTCCCAATAAAAAGAAAATGAGATTCTGGTGGAAAAGTAGTCATGAAAATAAACAACTCAGCCGGCTCTGAAACTCTAAGTTTGTGGAAAACAAATAATTGAAAAGAATACTAATTTTATACATTTAAAACAAGTAACTATCACAAAAATTCCTCTTTGAAGAAGAAACTTCTGAAGTGGAGAAAATATGTATTATTTATTTTTCTTTCTTAGAATATATGTCTACAAAACAACCACTGTTAATTCCTATCATTTTGTTTTGAAACCCTGTATCATTTTTAATGTTCTTGCTTTGTTTTGTTTATGTCTGTGATGTTGGTATTTTGCTATTGTTCTCTCTTTTTTGTACTACTCTCCTTAAGATAAAAATATAAAAAAAAAATCACCAGAAATAATCGCATGAATATTTTTCAGGCTAGCTATCTCCTTGGATGTTTAAACTGTTGAGTATTATGGTCCCAACTGTATCGAACAGTAGTTATTCACTCTCTGCTCGTCTATGGGCCCTGATTCCTACCTCAGATTACACTGCTGAGCTGATCCGAGGTAAGGAAGTAAAGGGGAGGCTTTGGTTTTGTGAAGGGACATAGCAGAAGGTAGGTAGCTCTGTAGACTCAGAGTGCTCGGTCATAATTTTAGCTTTACTTCTGAATTTTGTGACCGTTAACCTCTCAGAGCTTCAGCTCTTCACCAGTAATATGAGATAACAACAGCAACATCAACGATCCATGATTCCTGTGGTAGTTTGGTGAGATAATATTTGGAAGCTTTTGCCATAGGAGGAACTTGAAAAGAACATATGAAATTTGCTAGAATATTAGTTACTGTGATGAGTTCTTACTAAAGGTTATCAGGGAATTTTCAAAATCATCAATGTGTATTTCCCAAACTATTCTATAGAATCTGACCATAGTAATAGTTGTTAATAAAAATAGTTTCACACTCAAATAAGCTTGACAAGACACAATGGAGAAATTCACATTATCATAAAAAGTCATTAAAAGCCAATCACTGATACAATTTTTATGCAAGTGTTTAGTAAACTTATTTTGTCATAGAATACAAGGTATGATCAAAATAGATAGGAATGCTCAAATTTAAAAACACTATTATACATTATCATGAATTTCTCTCAAACTATTTCTCCTTGCTTTAAACACACTTATTCTATTCTTCTAGCCACTTTCTGGAGCAGGTCTGGAAATCCTCTCTTGTAAGCATCTTTAGTTGTACTTTTGGGACTGCCTGAAAGTCCTGAATCAATTCAGAACACTCACCCTTCATGGTCATCTTGATTTTGGGGAGGAACCAGAAGACACATGGTGCCAGATCCAGTAAATAAGGTAGATATGATAGCTACACTGTGGTGTTTCAATCTGACAGACATACCATAAATATTTTGTATCAGTTCAGAATATCAAGATAGCCATGAAAGCGGATTTGTAGAACAGCTGCAGAAAGTGGTAAGAAGGATGGATTAATTGCGTTCAAATTTAGGGGTATATTTGGGGGGAGATTAATAGTAGTGTGTCTTTTACAGTGAGAGTTTTATTTAAACATTCAGCATATTCCTTCATGAAACCTTATACGTTCTCACAGAATGTTTGCTAAATCCTTCCAGGACACATTATGGAGGATGCTGTCATAGGATTTGGGAAGTAAAAGATGTCTTGAAAATTATCTAATTAGAACTCTATTTTATTTTTTTTTATAAGGTTGTTAAAAGGTCACAAATAGTGAGGAATTTATCAAAGATCACAGAACTAATTAATGGCAGACTTGTGGACATAACACAGATTGAGACTCTTTTCATTGTACTATCTGCTGCAGATCTCATTTAACTCTCTCATCTTTGGAATAGCAGGCCATATTATTTCCCTGAATGTACATGCTTTACTCTTTCATAGTGAGATACTCAACATTTGAGCCCAATGATGCACGTTTTTTTGTAAATTAAAGTGCACATACAGAGTCAACTACATGCCTACGTTGAGACAAGAAATAGTTCTAACCATAAAATCATTAAATTAGGTTCAACTAATCTCTAATCTACCCTGGGAAAATATTTATATACTTTTGATGGTATAATGCATGGTAAAAGATCCAAAACTGAGGAGGGCCTAGTTCTTAAAGAGTATTAACTAAAATGACATATTCAGAGACTTTGAATACTTTCACAAGGTCTTTAGTGATCTGTAGCAAGTTTTAAAGTTTAGAAGTGCATATTTCTTACCTATACATAGACAGATTAATATTGATAGCAATGCCAGACTATATACCTTACAGCAAGATACATGAAAACAGCATATTATTTAGATTGAATGTCTTCTAAGAATGATTATATTCTGCCTCTTTCTTCTGATTTTTTTCTGTGATTTATTTTATACTGTCAAATAATTTTAAAACTTCTCAAGATCAGAGGCATTATCCATATACACTTTCACATAAAGAAGTTTAGTATATATTTATTTATAATATATGTATTATAGATGCATGGCTAAATTGTATTTAATTGAAGGCCAGTCATGGGGGTAAATTCCTACAATCCCAGGTACGGTGGAGGCCAAGGCAGCCAGCTTGCTTCAGTTCAGAACTTTGAGGCTAACCTGACCAAGGTAGCAAACCCCCTTTTAAAAAGAAATTGCTTTTCAGGTCTGGGATGTGGTTCAGTAGTCATGTATTTGCCTAGTATGCACAAGGTCCTGAGTACAATTTGCAGCTCTGTCAAAAAATCATATTTGACTTTATAAAAGAGAAAAGGAGGGCTCGGGGGTGATACTTGATACCATTAAGGAGAAAATGGATTAATTAAACCCATCATGTCCACCTTTGCTTCAAAACACATTTCACGAGTCATTTGGATGACCACACACACCACATTAGTTCTTTGGATTGACAATATAAAGCCTGGATCAGAAAAAAACCTTCACCGTTAACCCAAGGATTTGTTTCACTGATTATGCTATTCTATTTTTTTGCCTAAAAGATAAAGTCTAGGGTAGTATTCCTTTCCACAGTAACAGTAAAACCTGCTCCCTAAATATTACAAATGTATTTACCTTTGATAAACAGTTGAGTTCTGTATCCTAATGGTATAAACAGGTATATGATTTACTCTAAAATCCAACAGTTTTTACTTACTGATGTAATGCATTTTTAGCATTCAGATCCACGCATAGGTACAGAATAACAAATCTCCAGCAAAACATACCCACAAAGATTTTGCTAGACATCTAAGGAAACACCTTCATGGGGGAAAAGTTCTCATTATTCCCTGTTTCAAAAGATTTTTAATGGCTTCCATTGCCCATCCTCCACCAGTTAAAGTTCACTACACTCAGCTTATCAATAGACCTATCAAAAAGGATATATTACCAATATTCAGAGGAAACTATTTTTTAAAATGTTTGTTTTTTAACTTAAAATTGATATGTAATGCACTTAACATAATTATGCATTTGTAATTTTAAAATTATTTGGAAACTAAAAGTATTTGTAATTTGATTATAGAAAACATTCGTGTATATGGATAAAGAAGGCAATTTACAAAAGCTGGAGGAATCAACTGATAGAAGGAGTAGAACAAATGAGAGAGAGAACAGTGACCCCCAAAACAGTAGAACTAAACTGAGGTTGCCCTGAAAGAGAAGAATTAGAGCAGTAGATATGGAATGTGTTGGTGTTCCACGTGCTTGTAGTTCTGTCATTATATCCTTTACCTCTTGAACTGTTGCTCTAAATTCATCCCTGCTGACTTCAAAAGTCAGAGTTACTGGCATAACATGTACTTTGAAATAAATTGTTTTCTCATTCTACTACATACTCTAAGTTCACATTTAGTCTTCATTCTATTCTGTATTTATAGCACATTAACTCAATAGCTTGGTAATCAGAACACACTTAGCAGATTTTTGTCTAATTCTGAAATCTTTACTCTTGAACTCAAAACTAAGTGAACATCTGACAAAGCATTGTTATTGACTGTCACTATACCTGTATTAAAGAATGAAACATCTTGATTAGTGCCTAGGCTCATTGATACAGCCTGCATTCCTGCCTTACTTATTCTGCTCTGTAAAATACCATCGAGTTTTCTACATTGTCCTATGACATGTTAAAATTTCTTAGACATCTAACTAATGCATTAGAATACAAAAATAATACTATACCCAACATACCTCGGGTGATTGTGGATTGCCAAGCTTATGAGTTTTCAAGAAGTGCCCTTATGAGATAAGTTTAATTAAGCAAGGCATTCTATTAATCATTTCTAATTACTCATGCAAATCACAGATGCTCTGGCCTGTGGTTTAATAGCCTGATTTGATCCCAAATGCAGCTGATGTCTGTGGCCCAATGGGTATTTCAATGAACATGTCTTCACTGATCATATTACTCTATTTAGATATGGTAATTGTTAGAAAACCATAGCTTTGTAATGTGTTGCAGGGTTTTAATTGCTGAAATGGAGAGACAGAAGTAAAAAGAAGGCAATGGAGGTTGTGTTGCTACATTTAGTAGTATTGTGCAAGGAACACATGTATGCTCGGCTGTGTGCTGTCCAGGGTGCTGACCACAGACACATTCTCAGACAAAATCTCTTCCTTTGTACTTCATATCTCATGCTGAAGAAAAGATGTCTTCCTGAGCTCAGCTTCTTTCTATACAGAAGTAAATAAGGACATAGAACAATACTAATCTTGCTCAATCTGATTGAAGATTTCTTTATACCGATTGTACATATTTCAGGTGTGAATTTAAAAAATGTAGCTTCATCACCCAACCCTGCTCCAACCCAATCCCTCCAAAGTGGACAATTACCTGGTGGACAGAAGTCAAACTGACCCTTGATTAGAAATGTCCAGGCACGTCAAGCCAGCCTGCAGTGCCAAATTCTAGTTTAGGGATGACATCAAGGTAGTGGGCATATAGATCTCATCAACAGAGAAATGTCAGTTTTGTGATAAGAGGAAGTGGGCAACTGAGAGAGTGAAGATAAAAAGGAAGGTAGGCCTGTGTCAGAGATGAGGCAGGAAGGATAAGAGAAGCAGGATAAAAACCAGAACATTGCACCAGAAGTAAAAAAGAATCCACAATGTAAAAAGTTATAGACATATATGAGAAAAATTATAATTTAGGACCCATACATTTTGAGAATATTAATTACTATATAAGTGGGAATTACTGTTTGTTCATTCAAAAGGCCATGTTGGATGAACACATGTATTTAAGAATTACCATATAGGGCTGGAAATACAGCTCAGTGGAACAGAGCCTGCCTGGCATGCACAAGGTCCTGAGTTTGATTCCTGGTACAAAAAAAAAGTTAATAAAAAAGCATTACTATGTAATACTTTTACAGTCCCCTGGGACTTATGTACCAGAACTTGGAACCTTTTAAGTCTTTTATTACATAATATATTTAACCCCATTTTGACCCTTATTTGGATGGAAATTCTGAAACCCAATGTACATCAAGGGAAAAGCAAAAAGAAATATCCATCTCCATCTTTGCCACACCCCCATCCTACATACAAGCCCGACATGGTAATCATAACCTCAAGCTTCCTTTCCCCTTCCTTTTCTCCTCTTCTTAGAATTTTTCTACCTTATATTCTGAGTCTTTGTGCTCCCTTGGACATTCCCACCCACTGTCAAATTCTGCCATCACAAAATGTCTTACTAAATCAATTTGCGCTAAGGTATAAAGGACAGATAAAGTTAAATTTGCATTTGAATAGAGATTCTCTTGTTTCACTAAAGGGATTAGGCTCTTACCTGAAATTTGGGGCATCAGCAAATAAATGATAGAAGAGCCAATTGAAAGGAATTGAGCCTTCCTAGTATCCGTGAAATCACACAAAATGTGCATTCACTTATCCACCCACCAGAGATACAGTGCAATCTAGCAGTTAAAGACCTGTGTTCTGGAGCCAAATTGCCTGAGTTTCAATTAGGCTCAGGCAGTTTCTTACCTGTTTTATCTTGGATATGTTCTATTTAACTTCCCTGTGCCCCCATTTACTATATCTCAGGGATATGGAGAAAAGGGGATGAAGATAATACAGTCTATGTTGTAAAGTTGTAGATTTTAAAAGTCCATGATGAATGCATGTAGAACATTTAGAATATGCCATACATGGTTAATGCTCTGTGTGTGTTCAATAAACTAAATACTCATAAGGCTGTCTCTGAATTTCTGTGGACTTTCTGTTAAGAACAAGGCATAAATCCTTGAAAATAGGTTAGTTGTTCCTTGTTAGTCAGTTATTCCTTGAACTATGAAATAGATTCATTACTTATGTTAGGCAGGGAATTTAGAATGATGTTCTTTATTTGAGGAACACCTGAAGGGGAAGGGCAGTGGTGGGAGGGCCCGTTAAATAGGAACTAAAGCATTTGCTTAAAACACAGTTCTCGAGGCCAGGGATATAGCTCAGTGACACAGTGTCTGCCTGGCTAGCTCAAGGTCCTGAGTTCGATTCCAGGTACAAAAAAAAACCAAACAAACATAGTTCTTCATGACCGTAAATAAGCACTTTAAAACAATTCAATGGGTATCAATTTTATATTCTTCTTTTTTTTGGTGCTAAGAATTGAACTCAGGACCTTGGGCTTGCCAGGCAGGTGCTTGTGCTGCTGAGCTATATCCCTGGCCCCAATTTTGTATTCTTGAAACTTACAAAGTTTACTTGCCTGCCTCCTCATTTTCTCATAGTTCCCTTATTTATTTATTTATTCCACAAATATTATTTGGATCAGAAGAGATGATAAAGAGAGGACACTTGATTTTCAGTTGCTTATTGAGTTGCTGCATGACCATGTCCTGCTATGTCTGAATTCTGAGATCTGAGCTTCAGAGAGGATCAATGGGCAAGAGAGAAAAATGATCCCTCAGTGTGTAAATGGAATTCAAAGCTAAGCTTCTCCCAGTAGAAAAGATAGAAATCAAAGGAAGGCTCCGGGTGTGGTGGCACATGCCTGTAATTCCAGCACTTGGGAGGCTGAGGCAGGAGGATCCTTGTGAGTTCAAGGCCAGCCTGGGCTACAAAGTGAGCTCAAGTCCAGTCTGAACTGCATATTGAGACCCTGTCTCAAAAAGACAAAAAAAAAAAAAAAAAAAAATCAAAGAAAGGGTGAAAGAAAGATCCTGGAAACATGCTCATCGCCAGCTTTAGAGGAGTGAGTAGAAGAGAGGTCACTTAGGGTAGCATAAATATTAGGAGAAGCCCAGCATGATGGCATGTGCCTATAATCTCAGCACTCTAGGAGTGAGGCAGAAGGGTCTAAAGTCTGAACCCAACCTGGGCAACTTAACAACCTGATAAGACATTGTCTTAAATAAAAAATAAAAAGGACTGGGAAAATAGCTCATTATAAAGACCCTATGTTCAATCTCCAGTACAAAAAAAAAAAGGAAAAAAAGACAAGGACTTAGTGTGTTTGCTTCATGGAGAGCAAAGCAGAATTGCATTCTAAAAGCATTCTAAAAGAAGTTTAAGCATTGGAAGCTATTTCTGGTAAGACAAGGACTAAACTGTCCAGGGAGTTTGCAGTGAGGTCATCTTAGTGATCTTTGCCAAAGTGGTTTCAGAGAAGCGGCCTGAATGAAAGCCAGATGTCAGTACAAAAAGGAGAAATGAGAGTAGAGGAGCGAACAGTATATGTTCTGTCGATAAAAATAGGAAAAGCAGGTAGTTTGACAGCCTCCATCTGGTTGCTCAGGCTTCATGACCACACCCTTGTATTTCACATTCTCAGAAGCTGATCTTTTCTCTTTCCAGAGGAAGAAATGCCAGTAATTCCACCCCCACTTCTCCTCCTCCCCAATCTTAGTTCCCCCAGTCAACTTTCCCTGACAGCCTTTCAGAGTAACAAGTACTGTAAAATTGATAGTTATCTGGTGGACAGAACCCAAAGTGACCCTTGATTAAGAATGTCCAGGCACATCCAGCCAGCAGTGCCAAATTTTAGTTTAGGGATGACATCAAGGTAGTGGGTATATAGATATCACCCACAGAGAAATGTTAGTTTTGTAAAAAGAGGAAATGGGCAACTGAGAGAGTGAAGATAAAAAAGAAGGGCCTGTGTCAGAGATGAGGCAGAAAGGATAACAGAAGCAGGACAAGAACTAGAACATTGCAGCCAGAAGTCAAGGGAGGAGCAGAATTCACATATGCAAGGATAAGGAAGACATTGAAAGTCATAGTCAGGGCAGGGAAAAACATATGTAAAATATGCACACATATAGACATATGTTTGTAAATGTAAGCATACATATGCATTATTGAGATATGATTCCAATTCACTCCATTCAAAGTGCAAAATTCAATGAATTTTTAGTATGTTTTCTTGAGCAACTGTCAACAATTTATTTGCTTATTTGATGAAGTGATTCTGTCAGCCTTGATGAAGGCAGTTTGGGGGGATAAATGGGAGTAGAGTGGTCATCCAGGAATTACAAACCACTGAGCAATGAGCTCAAGACCCAGTCTTTTTCTGACAGTAAGGAAGAATGAAGCAGAGAGAGTGGTCAGGGGATAACTGGGTCAAAAACAGATGTGCTCTTAACTTTGTTATTTTGGTTTGCAGTAAGCTAAGACTGTGCTAGGTGTCTCACAAACATTTTAAAACAAACACATGGGTTTCCAAGCTGAAATCCCTTGAAACATTTTAAAGCTCAGTGTTGTATCTGTAAACTGATACCTAAATTATCACTAATCAAATATCTACTAGCTAACAGTTTAGCAGTGTATTATATGCTGCTTTATATGCTACCTTATATGCTTTAATATTCATTTTACCTTTCAATCCAACTTTCTGAGGTTAATTTCCAAGGTCACACAATTAATAAGTACTCAGTTTCACTCAAATCCACTGCCCATCTTTCCGGGAAGATGAGTTATGAATGTGAGGTCAATAATGACACCTTTTCACATGATTGCTTTGAGGACTAACTGACCTTGAAAGACAGCTCCTACAATCAAATCTTCTCTAATCTTTGGAGCATTAACACCTCTCGCTTGTTCTCTCAGTGTGTGTCTTTCTAAATGTTTGGTATTTCCACTAACTGCTGTTCACTCTCCATCATAGTCAAGTCCCTATTTTGTATCTCTCTCAGGTTCTGCCCCTTTGCTTCCCCCTTGAGTACTCAGGTTCTTTTCTAAGGTAGGAACATTCTGACCTTGTATTTTGCCCCAACTTTCTCTAACTGTCCCAGAATTTTGTATACCTGACCAATGTCTGCACTATTTATTCTAAATATTTTTGAGCAAACCAAACAAGTTAGTGGAGGGCAGGAGAGAAAGCTGAATTAAACAAAAGGCTCAGCAAACACTTTTTCATTGTTAATTTGAATTATTTAGCTGGCTTCCTGGGGATGCGGCACTTTGTCAACATGTTTAAAAATACATATTTGAAGACATGGTAGAGTATTGGAACTAATATATTCTCCACACCATGCAGTGTTGCAGTATTTAGTTGAACATTTCCATAGATAATACTGCCATCTTTCTCTTCTTTCATCTGAGAACCAGGGGGAAATAATGTTTTAAAAACATTCATTGTTAGATTTAATCATACTCCAGACACATCTTGGTTGTTTCTATGGGATTGTGACATTGCATATTACAAATCCAATCACTTTATAAATAATCTTCATTTACATTTTACAGTTCTATGAATTTGATTATTGGTGCAGAGAGTTTATTTCTTTAAAAGCAACAGTTCCTTGAGTCTGTACACAAAGAACTGAGATTTTTGTAAATACTCCTTTCTTTAAAAAAAAGAAAAAGTATTTTATAGCCTTTGAGCCGTGAAATATGGGGCTCTCATTAGCTGCACTGAGATTTCCCTGTTACCACTCCAGCTGTTGACTATTTAGTGCGGGAGCTGGTGCTGGTGGTGCGCAGAGAAAAACGCTCATTTAGTCAGAGCTTTACAGGTGAAGCTTTCTTTGAGGTTGATTTGAACATTTGCCTATAATGAGAGAAAGCTATGCATTATTCAAATCATGAAAAACTACAAGAATCTTTCCAAATTGTTCAGTGTTTTGTCAAATAAAATAAGTGCTAGTATTTAGAGGAAAATTCCATTACACTAATTAACTTAAAAAAGCCATTAGCTAACAAGATTTTTTTCTTTGATGATAGATACTACAAAATCTCATATCTCATTGTTTACAGATAACATTTTTGGGTACATTTGTGAATATTTCACTTATGACCAAACAAAGCTGTGGCCTTCAATCACAGTTATTAAATAATCTACTTTTATAAAAATTCAAATGCATCTTAAATGATAATAAAAACAGCTGTCTATATTCCATTGACCTCTGGGGACACGTTTGGCAGGCTATTATTTTGCTAACGTGAAATGATCTCTTATGATCACCAAAGCTTTTACTCTAATAAAGGCAAACCTGGGTTCAACCCCAAGGTGGAACACTGAATAGATAAGCCCCCTTAGCAAAAGGCCCCTCTGCTCTGGTCTAGTTTTTCCCGGGTCTTGCAGGCTCAGTGCCCCTAGGATTGAGTCCTCTGTATTTGTCACCTGGGTTATTAAATCATAGCTTTACTCAGAAGTAGCAAATCCATGGAACACATATGGTAGCTTAAATAATGACTTTGTTACTCTTTCTTTCCTTCTTCTTCTCCTTCTCCTTCTTTGTGCTTCCTAGTTCTGAATAAATGTTGCCTTTTCATCAGTGAAAATAAGGATCATATGAAAATGCTTTTATGAAGAGGCTGTAGACCCTCAGAAATTCTTGTGAAGAAGATAAAGCACTAGTTCAAGGATGTATCCCAGGAAAAGATTATCCAGTTTGGATCTATCCACCGCCATCCTCTTCACCTCCCGTGCCTAAGCCTGTGGAAACAGATTGCGCCATCAGCGCCACTCGCCTAAGAGTTCCGCTTGCATAGCCAAGAAGCGCAAGAACCACGTTGCGAGATTTTCAATTTGATTGTCTCACATGAGGGTACCAGTGTTTTCAGACTAGAAACAGCATGTTACTACACTTTGGCAATAATGCATTAAATACAGATGGGTTTGTTTTTAGCCAAATATGTATCATACAGCCAACAGATGTTTCGATATTGCCAACGGTCTGTTTATTACACAGACAGCCTGTGAATGTTTTTTATTTTTGCTCAAGAAAAATTAGTGGATACATGTAAAATCCCCACTAGGGTGTCCAGCCTGTTATAAAACAAGAGGTAGAAATCAACAGCACAGTGAGGTTTGCAAGGATTATATTTTGCAAGAATTTTAAAAATTTTGAAATCTCTTTGTGTAATTTATTATAAGAAGGATTAGGAAATCTTAAAATATATACAGGTGTCATTTTACATCTTTCAGCAGGTAAAAATTCCTTAGAATCTCAGCAATAATGATCAATGACAATATTTATTAGATTTTCACATTTTCTTTAAAGTTATAAAACTTTGAAGAGCATGCAGAAAGCTAGGAACACAGACTCTCCCTGCTGCTACATTCCTTCAAATCATGAGACGTCATGAACCTCAAATGTAGCAGTTCTCATCGCTTAGAATTTAATTACTGTGAAACACGTCAAGATGCCCAGTAAAAAGGCCAGATATGTTTCGGGGACAGTAAAATAGAACAAGGTTTAATCCATTAAACTCATGCTTTATTTGAAAGAGGATTGGCAGCCATAGAACACAATGTAATATAACTTTGCATGTGCAAGAACTCCTCTCCCCTTCAGCTTTTCGTAAACATTGTTTTAAGACTTGAAGCAAAACAAAACAAAACAAAACAAAAGTATTTGCACTCTGTATTTTAGAGATACTGCCACCAGGTGGTGGTAAGGAAACATGATCATGTTAACGCTTCAGTCTATTTTTTTAAAATAAAACCCTATAATCCTATATTTCTACACTTTAAAAAGTATATACCTCTCTCTTTGAAATAGATAAACCATAAAACACTTCAATCACCAAGAGGGTTACATTAGAAATCAGTTTAAACTCAGAAAGAAGAACTAAATCTTGTAATACATGCAGGAATGATTTTTATGTTGTGGATTCTAAAGATTAGAAAATGTAAGGAAAATGGAAAATTTAATATACAAGTTTAGCTATGAATGGTAACAATCATTTTGGATTAGAAATCAAACTACCAGTTACTCTGGGCTTACGATCCTTGTATCATTTCTGAAATCTCTTAGGCATTTCCCCCAAGATGCTGGCTACTTCAGCTCCTTTCCCCTCCTACATGAAAATAAAAGTACAATTTTGATGAATATAACACTGAAAAAGCCTTTCAAAATGGAGTGGGCAATGGGGGTTTATGCTTGTTTCTGATGCTGACCTTGGTTCTTGTATGACAGAACAGTTACACTGAGCTCAGACACTCAAGATGCACGTCCAGAGGTTATGAGATTTTTGTTTTAGGGAAATTTCCATGCTGTTTATGCATTCTTTATCTTCTCTCTTCACATTGCCCCTTTTCCTTCTCGGTATTTAATAGCAAATAGCCCATACACCCCAACACTCATTTTCCTCCTTCTTCAGAACACTGATTCAGAGCTAAAACCATGCCTCCTAAATTACAATTCCTAAAATCCCAAATGAAGTCCTTTGAACCTTGTAGTTTCTGAATTTTAATTGATCAACACCACCACCAAATGACTCCCAGTGCTCATGGGATCTGTGGAAAGGAAGAGCCTGGAAACTTCAGTTTTATTAGTTTTATGATAAATCCATCAGAAGGTAAGATTTGGCATTTTTAATCACTCGTCTGCAGCTATGACACTGTCCTGTAACATGTGGACAGTCGATGTATACAATAGGGCACTGGTCAACTCCAAAATACTTTATTTTCTAGCTGACCCCAACCATAGTTGGGAATATTTATAGTAACCTCATCATCTGGTTAAACATCCTTGGTTATCATTTCTTGGTTCCTGAGCTCTATACATTTCGGTATCTCTTCCATGGCAGCTCCCTTATAATCTCTTTTCCTTTTGCTGTTTAGTCAGAAAGACTATTTCTTTTTTCCAAACCAATAACTTACCTACCTGTTGGACTACATAACCCTTCTAAAAGGATGCAGATTGGTGGTAGCAGCAGGAGAGAAGGAGGGAGCAAAGGGCAGAAGCTATAGCCCAGAATTTTGAGAAAATCTAAGTGTACATTGTCTGATTAGTGATATTTTCCTCCTGTTGTTAAGACAAAATATTTTATGGGTTAAATAAATAATTCATTACCTAATTTTAGCAAATATTCTCAATTCTGTCTTTTACACACAGTAAAGAAGGCAACAGTCCCTGGGGAAGGAAAATTAAAAGTAGTTTTTAAGCAATGGTTTTTTGAAATCACTGATTTTATAAGTCCCTTTCTCTTCCCCACTCTTCCTGGTCGTATCTTCTCCCCACCTGACCCCACTTCTGCTTCCAGCATTCTCTCAGGGATCTATATGCATAAGCCAAACACATGAAGTCTGACCAGGAGTTTGTTCTACGTGTTCCACTGTAAACAGTGAAAAGGTGATAGAATCGAGCAAGAGCAGCTCAGCTCTTTGTGACGTCCTTCAACACACAAGCTCAAGAGGGGCAGAAGCAGCCCAAAAAAAACCCCAAACTGTTTTCTATTTACCGCTACTATTGGGTATTTGAATTTTACAAAAAGCAGGCATTAATGAGGAAGGCTAATAATTTTCCCAATCTTTTTCTTTTTCATTTTTTTTCCTCCACATAAAGGCAAGGTTAGCAAAGGCAATTTGCATGTAAATCAACATTTACCTGACACGTGCACTTTTCACAGCTTGAATAAACTGTGACACGGAAAAGATGAAAGGCATAGGATGTGTATAAAAATTTTTAAAAGGTAATTGGCAGATACTTGCATAAATATTTATTAAGCAGGGAAACGTCCTTTGCTGTGTGTGTGCTACCGCGATGCCTGCTTCATCTTTGTCGTCTCTCCACTTTCTCATTAGCTGGGACTTTTCTTTTATGATGTGGTTATAGGATGTTCAGACCACATCCTGATGGCAAAGGAGACGGCGTGAAGGAGCTTTGGGAAAAAGGATTTCTTTTTAATATATATATATGCTGCTTTTTGAAGTTGTAGAGAAACTATGGGACAAAGGTGAATGCCTGAGAAAGCTGAAAGGAGAGACAAGCATAAATTAGAAGATGAGTCGACGTCGGCTCGGCTTTGACGCTTCTCACTCTTAAACCTTTCAAATTATGCTCGAGTTGTCTATTTTGCTGCTGCTGTTTCTTCCGCTCCTATAATCCTTGAACACTGTACAAAGACTGTGACACTGAGAGGGAAACCAGGCCTTTGTCCAATGACGTTACGGGTCACTGGCCTCTTCAGCACGTCCGAGGCGAAAAGGGTGGCAAGGCCTAAGTTCATTCCTTGTCTTGTTGTAAAGGGTCCTGTCTGATTGACCTTGTGAACGGTGTCTGACTGCGATCCCCCAGTGGCCCATTGAAATGCAAGCCCTGTCATAATCCTATAAGCCCTGGCAAAACAGCTTTGAAAAATACTATTTCATCTTCTAAGATTTGAAGATATTTCCTTAATATCTTTTTACTTTTCCTGTGCTGGGCCCTTAACTGTCTTTTGTCATGATTAACCTATATCATCATTTTAAATGCTTGTATTTTTAATGACTTTTAATAGTACCTTTTAAATAGATGTATTTTAAAATCTCTTCTGGTCTCATTCATGGTGTCTTCCAACTGTTAAAATTGGAAAGAAGTTCCTGTGGACCATCCCCTTATCTTGGCACATACAAATGCCCTAACTCTGTCCAATTGCAAGCCACATAAACTGCAATTTGGGTTGAATAGTTCCTACATGTGATAACTTCACTACACTCAATATTCAAGACTGTAGCTATGCGATGAAGAGTAGGTTTTAAAAGATGCACTATTGCATCATTTCATTTGTTTCAAACATTTTTCAGGAATCCATGGAGTACATTTGAAGTGAACTGAAATATATAATGAAGGAGACTATTTGGGTATCTGTGGAGATCATTGGCAGGAACTGAAATATATAATATAAACAAGGTGTGCAGTAGAAGAACTACTTTAACCTTGCCACTTGGCATCTGTTTTTTGAAATGCCAATAATGTAAACAATCCTGGCTTCCCTAATATGATCCAGTTCAGTGTCTTTAACTTTTCAAAACAATGACTTCAGTTCTTCCAGGAACTTGTCAGTTACCACTCAAGTAATTAAATTCTGTTGTTCATGCCAGAATGATCCCTTTTAGGTCTATATAAATCTCAAAGGGCCTGTGTTGATCTCCTTTGGGAAAGTACCATCCATTGAGTCTCTGTGTTTTAATGAGGTATTTACAGGGGGCCCTTTCCCCTTTCCTAGGCTTAAAGTACACACTTAAAATAGAGTGAGTCCATTTGAATTGCTATCTGAATGTTTACCTTTAATATCTCTATAAGGATTAAAACAAACATTCTTGATTAAATGTTAACTTACTTTAGGCATTTACTATGGGCAGATCAGACATTCCCATTATGGTTTGTATGTGAACAGTACTTAATGTGGAAATTACTTTTTTAAAAAATTGACAAGGAGATGGAATAACTCATTTCAGCATTTCTGCAGGTCTCACCTTTTGGAAAGCTTATTACTGGGAATGTAAAATTATATGTTCAAAACTCTAAGCTGCCAAAAATAGAGTGCTGCACTTTAGAATACTAAAAGATTTCACTTTCTTTATAAAATATGACATAATTTATAGAATGTAAATTAAAGTCCTATTGAAAGCGGCATTGCAAAGGGATGCTATCAGGTAATTCTTAATAGATTTTCCACCATTGCTCTATATCTCTGGATACTTGAACAATAAAGTCACCAGTCATGAAATCTTTCCATTTTCAGCAAACTTTAATTTGTTTCTTTTTTGTATTTCTTTTAAAGCAAGGGCTTGTAGTATGTTGGTTTTATTTAGTTTAGCTCTAAGTTCCTTACCTCAGGTGATGTGAAAGAAGGCAAGTTAACACATCTGATTCCAAAAGCCAATCACGCATGCCAAGTCTTCCGGCTGTGTGTCTCATTAGAGTGCTCGTTTGGTCCACTTCCGGCCTTCCCACAGTCATCTATTTCCGACCGCCACCATCAGTCATCCGGGTCACTGTAATTATATGCTAACCGGATTCTCATGACCTAGTTTTCTCTTTTTCTTTCTTTTGTCCAGACTTTAGACTTAGTGATCTAAAAATTAGTTTGACCATCCTGCTCTTCCTCTCTCCTCAGAAGTAGCTAAAGTCCTCTTTACTCTAAAATCCAAACTCCTAATGTTACTACAGTACTTTACAAAAAATGCCCAGTCATTTCCTCTCACATGCACGTCCCTTGGCCATGTATCTACTACTCTTCCCATGAACAGGCGGGGTTGCATAATTTTTAAAATGTAAATTAACATCCCATTGAAAGCAGAATTGTAAACGGATACTATCAAGTAGCTCTTAATAGATTTCCCACCACTGCACTGTATCACTGGACATTTGAACTGTAATAACTGACAGCGGCAGTGGGAGATTTTCATTTTAAGCAAACTGAAATTTGTTTGTTTTTGTATAGATTTTAAAGCCATGGCTTGTAGCATATTGGTTATGTTGCTTGCAGTATGACTCTGAGCAAAATACATGTGAAGTTTTGACCAACACAAGGTGATGGAATTGATACTGTGGGAATTCTGAGCCCAAGCTGGGCTGAACGCATGTGCCCATGTCAGATTCACATGTCAAAAGCATTAATCTCCAAAGGAATAACATTAAAAGGTGAGAACGCTGGTAGTTGATTAAGTCTGGATGAACAGGAGTCATGTACTTATGATGGAAGTTTTCTATCTTTTCTGCCATGTGAAGACACACACAAAGCATCACCTGTGAAGATGAGAAATAATTTTTTTTGGTTTAAAAATAATTCAGTTTGAAATATTTTGCTCTAGCATCCTAAGTGGATGAAGATGGCGGACTAAATAACATAGTCTATGTAAAAGTCTTAGAATGCTGCCAGTTTACAATAACCATAAACCACATATAAATGTTGGCAATTATGTACAATTGTTAAAAAAATAATGCATAAAGAAATTGTAGGACTAGTTGGACCATTTTAAAACTAAGCATGGCGTGACATGGGGTCACCAGTAAAATTTATGCAAATAGGCAGGAAAAGGAGAGTGGGTAAAGTGGCCCTTAGATTTACCGTCTTGAGTATCTGACAGCTGCTCTCGACAACAGGATCAATGAAGTGTATCTGAACCATGATGAAAATTTAGCTATAACTTCTATAACTCAGCTCACCTTATAGATTTATCACCTTGGGGGAAAAATTATCATAATAGGGGAATAATCATCATATATACAAGCCTTTGCATTGTCTAGGAATTTGGTACATTTTTCAGATTAACTGATCAAGATCTCTTTTGTCAAATTCAAACTCAATTAGATGTCAGTTTTGTTAATCACGGATAAAAGGGCAGATAGAAAGGCTAAATTTCTTGACGCTTCCTTACACCTGTAAATAGAATTTCTTTTGGGATTTTCATCTACAGCAACATAAAGAAAAAGTAGCCACCCTCTTTTCTGTCCCCAGAGTTAAACCCTCTGGTTATTTATAGATGAATTCTCTGTGCAGTAATGTATGTGTGATGTATGCATGAGTCTTCAAGTATGCTTAATTCATCTATTGAATATTAGATTTTCCCATGCATTAGAACTCTAAAAATCTGCCAATGTAAGGTAAACGTCTGCCTTCTCTATGGTCTGTAATATTTCACACTATACAGGGAGGGCGTGTGTTTGGTTGTCTGTTGCCAAGCACCACTGTCAGCGTACCTTACTCATAGCAGGCCTGCTGTGATTATGTGAATGGTGTAATGGCCTCATCCACTCCTTTATGAGTAAACTTTACACCCTCCTACACAGCTTTTAAATTTATCATGGAATTTTTACAATACCATGCACAGAATAGGTAGTACATGGAGTGGTTTTTGAGAATTCCATTGTCAAAATATTCTAAGAAGTTAATAGATTTAACAAAAGTACTATCACTTCCTTTTGTCATGTAATCAACCAAATCAATCATTTCTTTTCCTAACAATGTATATTCAGCCAAATTTTCCCCAACCTGTAAGTCTGAAACCTTAATGCAGAATTTTACCTTAAGCCACACTTAATCACACTTCACTATTTTGAATCAATTTGCCAGGCTGTCAAAAAGTTTGTGGACCTTATAAGATGGTTTTCCCCTCCTTCTGGAGATCCTTTGTGAGTAGCATTGTTCTTTTTCTGTACACTACTCTGAAATATTATTCAGACTTAGCATAATGTGGACAGTGTATGAACTCACCACATTCATTTCTGGAATTCTCCCTGTGGGCCCACATAAAATGGCAGTAGAAATAAATGAATGGAAGCCAGACTTGATGTTGTAAGCCTGTGGCCCCAGCCATATGGGGGTCTGAGGCAGAAAGATCTCCAGTTCGAACCTAGCCTGGGCAATTTAACAACTTAGTGCGACCACATTTCAAAATGAAAAAAAGACAAGGATGTAGCTCAGTGGAAAAACCTCTGGGTTCAATACCCATTACTGAAAAAAAAGGAGGGGGACATGACTTCATTCCTTTAAAAAAGTACTGGCAAGCAGGCTTCACTAATTTCTTAATTCTAAGGCCTGTAGATCATCTTCCTATCTTACCAATTTTATGCAGACTAAAGTTTACAAATAAATAGCTTTGCTTTAAACTTAAATTGTCCTTAGCAAACAGGTTTTCTAGAATGCATATTTGTCATGAAAATAAGCAAAAGAGTCCTGTGTTAAAATAAAGAGATAATAGAATTTAATTGGAATAATTGAATGATATTGTTAGTATGTCAATTACGGATGGTACATATAAACACAAATTGTTTCTTAGAGCATATTTAGAAGGGTCTTATGTATGGTATTCAGAGTTTTGAATTATGAACTCACACTTTGTTTGTAAGTAGGGGATATTTGTTAGTCCTCAATCTTTTTTTTCACTCTGCTTTTAAAAGTTAATAAGTCTCTCCCTTCTTTGATGTTTTCAATATTTTTACTTTTGTCTTGGATTACACAAATAATAGCAGCTTTCTTTTGTTCAGATTTCTTATTTCTCAGGAACTGTACATCAGTTTTTATCATTCAATTCTCCAGAAGTCTAAGAAGTAGGAAAACTGAATAAGAAAACTAAGCAAGTTTCCCCAGAGTAAGCACAATGTAAATGACAAAGCTGATTTTAAACTGAGGCTTAGTTCAACCCACATAGCAGGTCCTTTCCAGAAATTTCCCATACACCTGGATGTATTTGTTTTTATATATAATTTTTCCCAGTTTTGGAAAATAATACCCATTAGATAGAAGTCACCCTGATTATGACTTGATTCATAACTTACTGACATAATTTTTCTTTTCCAAGTATTGTATTAAAGTGCTATATTATAATTTATTGTATGTAGCTTTCTTCTGGCAAATGTTACTCAATTCTGTCTGTACACTGGCCTAACACCTAGAGTGTAGATTACATTTGCTTCTTCCCACTCTTGGTTCCCCCAGTCAATACAGTCCACCTTAGCTCTTGTTTGCTTTACCTGCTCCAAATCTTGGATCATACAAATCCATCACAAGCAAAGTGATAATCAAAACTGAAAATGTGACCTGACTCCCTGCTTAATCTCCTTTCAAAAGTCTGCATTGACCCTAATGATTCAGCCTACAGCAAATGATACAGAAAGAACCCTCTGACACTTGAGCCTGGTTTTCCTTTCACTTTATATCTACTACATTCAGCCTGCAGGGTAAACTGCCGTCCTCTATCTCAAGTGGTTCCTGATCTCACCCCACCTTTCTTGCCTAAGTAGTATCAAAAGAGTAGGAGGCTGAGGCAGTGAATGGTAACTTCTTCAAAGCCAGCAGGGGCAAAGAAGACCTTGTCTCCGAATGAAACTTTCAAAAGGTTGAAAAAGTAGCTCTGTGCACCCTGAGTCTTCCATAGAACAACAACAACAAAAAAAAAAATCAGCAGCCAGTAAAATAGTTTTTCCAACTGCCCATGAACATATCCAAATTCCTTTTAAGATTAATTCTATCATTCTTCCTGCTTTTACTGTTTATCCACAGTTTCCTGTAAAGGAGAATTTTTCCTTATCATCCTGTTTTGTTACCTTAAAGAGAAGTCTATTATAATGAAAACCCAAATACTTTATTTTTCCACTTGATCAGTTTTCAGGATAATGAATTTTTGTCTTAAAAACTTTCAAAGGTTATGGGGGCTTTTTAAAAAAAAATCTTTGTGAACATACTGGAATTTTATATATGTTTCAGTCTGTTATAGTCATTATTCTTTTTGATGCTCATATTTTTCCATCTTGGGCTATGGAAACCTCTTTTGCTTCACGTTTGCCTTTGGTTGCTATGACCCTACTAGTTTTCATCTGGTAGTATCATCACATACTTTGTGTTTACAAGTGCTAGCTTACTTGATATAAATACCCAGTAAGTAAAAGTGGATGAGGCCAGAGAAACAATTATGTCTTCATTCCCCTCCAACATTCTTTGATATATTTAAATTCAGAATATCTTAAAATTACCCAAAATACCTTGTTCATAATGTCACATGTCACCCTACCAATTTCATATTGTTGCTTGGTTTGAATCAGGGATTCAGTTTTTGAACCTTAAAGCAATGTCCTATAAGGTGACTCTGGATAGTAAGAGATAGTCTTAAAGTAGTAGAAGTGAATTAATAAAAGAAATAGTGGGAAAGAAGAAAGCCAATTCCAAATACAGGAAACCTGAGGTTCAAAACATTGATTCAGTTCAAAGTACTTGTCCTTGTAGACCTCTTTGTGTAGGTTTTTTTATGACATCAAAGATACAAGGATCTTATTTTAAAGGTTGCTGTGATAGAGGATATACTCAGTAGTGAGACGAAAGTTTCCAGAATTAAACACACAGAGTTGTGCTAAATCCTTCCAGATTTTTCTTTAGTTTAGCCAAACCATCATACACATTGCCACCAGCAGGCACACTATTTCCTAATAATATCCATTTTTTTTCTTTTGCCAATCAAGTAAGATGTAAATTTGTATCTTAAGATACTTTTAATTTGTATTTTTCCTATTAATTATATTCTTGCTGTACATTTAGAGTTTTCCTTCTGTGAGCCTCATATTGAATTCTCTGCCAATTTTTCATTGAACTTTTGCCTTCCACTAATTGATTACCTAGAATTTCTTGTATATTATTAATATTAATCCTTTTAAGATTTTAAATGTCAGAATGATACTCTCCCAGCGTTTCACCTTTATACCTGTAGTAAACATATATACTTCATTTCCAGTGTATTCAAAGCCAGCAATTATTTGCTTTATATTCCATACTAAATTTTGTTTAAAAATAATGCACCTACTCTCAAGCTAACAATATATTCTATCCACTTCTTCTCTTAGCATTATTGTTTTACTTACTACATACTGATTTTAAATCTTTGCAAAAATTATAAGGTAGAAGTTTCAACTTTAGTATTCTACATATACTGAATGCATTTTCCTCCAAATATCTTACATAATTATTTCATTATAGAACTATGTTAGTATTTTGTCATATCCACATTTTCTGTACACTCATAGAACTCCTTATTGGGTCATTTTGTATTATTTGTTCCATTTGCTTATTTCCATTGCACTTTCATGATCTTTTTATGACTCTACCTTTATAATATGTCTTCATGATTGTCAAGTTTTCTCTGGGACACTATTTCACAATGGATTTAGTAATTATAATTTTGATTTATATATACATTCTTAAATAAGTTGGTAGAGTTTTAAAAATGATGTTGCTAATTCTGCTAGTATTTTCTTGAGGATTACATTTAATTTCTATTTAATCTATAGATAATATACATTTTATGATCCATGAAGAAGGTATCTGTGGTCATTTATGGAAATCTATGTTTATGACTTAGAGTTTAAAAATTTTCTCTATGAAGTATTTGCTTTTGGCCAGGATAATCTCTATGTACTGTCTATCTTTCAATGAGATTCTGAATCCCCTTAATTTCTGATATATCTTCAGGCTAGTTATTGTTGGTCTAGGTGAATGTTACTGGTTTGGATAGTTTGATGCAGTCAGCATTCAGAAATTTACTTTGTATTTTAATGGTTTATATGAGAAATGTGCTGATTTTCTCTATGTAACTTATCATACAATTAAGTCAATACCTTACTTTTAGATTTCTATTAGTTCTTTCAATCCTTGAAGTTCTCTTTTTTTCTTTCATGTACTTTTGTGTTGGCTAGAACTTCTAGGACTCTATTCATCAGCAGCAGGGATGATAGAATCCTTTTAATTTCAGATCTATAAAGGAGAACATACAAAGATTTCTCTTTAGTAGAATATATGTTGTAGATTTGATATATAATCTGAACAAAGTTCCAGAGATACCTTAATACTGCAATTATTTAAGAGAACTTTACTTATTGTGTGTGTATATTGTACACATACATGTACACTTATTGTATATATATATATATGTATTTTATATTCACTTATATGCTTTATATATATTTCTCGTGCTAACCTTTTTTACTTCCCGATAAACATTTCCTGCAAATGTATTTTCTTAGTAAGCTCTGGGCTTTAGTTAGATAATTATTTAGGATTTTTTTCATGTAGGTTCACAAGTGAAATTGTAAATGTTTTATATTGTCTTTATCTACTTTTGGAATGCTTAACATTAGTGTTTTTATTTTCTTGAAAATTTTATGTAAGGTAAGAAGTATCATTTTTTCCCCGTTTTGATTTTCCTGTAAAACTTCCAGATTCTTGCACTTGGTTGGATGTGGCAGAGTACCTTCAACTTCCATTACAAGTTTTTGAATGGCTATGGATCAACTCAATTTTTAAAAAAAATTTAGTGAAATGTTTGATAATTATTTCTTTTTTTTTTTTTGGTTTTTCTCCGGTACCGGGAACCGAACTCACGACCTTGCGCTTGCCAGGCAGGCGCTTTTGCCGCTGAGCTAAATCCCCAGCCCCTGATAATTATTTCAATTATGACAGCTGTGTAAGAGATTACCTCCAAAATTTAATTGTGTCAAACAATTTTTTTTTTATCTTCACAGTGTCTGGCGTCAGACACTCAGGGAGGATTATAACGGGCTGACTTGCCGTCAGTGATGCTATTCTGCAGTTTAAAGCACTGAGATTAGAGGCTGAAATCAGCTGGAGGCTCATTCACTCATTTCTGACAACCGATGCCGGCTTTCAGCTAAGGGCGCTGTAACTTTCTCTGTGAATCTCTGTGTATCACTTTCCTGTCACTGGCACAAAATTTCTGACACAATTTAAAGGAAGGGAAGTTTGTTTACTTCGCCTCAGGGTTTGGGAGGATTCAATCCTTGGTTAACTGGCTCCAAGGTAGACACTTCATGATGGAAGGGCACATCGAGGAAAGCTGCTCAACCTATGGAAGCCGAGAGAGGGGAGGAGTGGAGAAAGACCTACACCCTTCAAAGGAGCACCCCAGTGATACACTTCCGCAAAGGCGCATGCCAGTGATACACTTCCGCAAAGGCGCATGCCAGTGACATACTTCCGCAAAGACGCACTGACACACTTCTGCAACCCAGCCCCACCCCCTTATAGCACGTTCAGCTATGAACTCAGTGGACCAATCCAGCCGATAGTTTACTGCTCCCATGATCCAACCAACTTCTGAAAACCACTTCTTTGAATACATGAAACTTTTGGGGGCATTCTAGGTCTAAACCATGGCACTTTCCATCTGTACCCATGTAATTTTCCTATATCAGCTAGTTTGGGCTCCAACATGATGGTGGCTTTCCCAGAGCAAAAGAAAGTCCTAGTATTGGAAGTCCCGTAGCTATTCACAAAGCTGTGCTCTGCTGATCACAGCAATCACGGGATTGCCTAGGGTCAAAGGGAAAGGAAGTAGATTGCACTCCTAATGGGGGAGTTTCGGGATTCTGAAAGCACATGTAGAACATGAAAAACACAATCTGCCATAGTCATTTATATATTATGTTTCAATAGCTAGCTCATCTTGTGTTTTTAAATGTATTGTTGAATACTTTGTTGTACTATTTTTTTCTTCCTTAACTGCTACGTTATCTGTAGCTGTGTCTGTGTCTTCATTTAGTTAAAAAAAAAAGTCCCTTTTTCCTTTAGTCCATGTTACTGGATATTTGCTAACTAGTCTTGAGAACTAGTTTTACATTTGAAGCATGTTCATTACTATATTTTTGTTCTATGTTTTCTGATTTTTGTCTGATGACTTAGTAGTAATTATCTCCTTTTTCAACTTGTTCTATTTCTGCTTTTCCAAGGAATCAGAATCCATGACTCGTTTCCTTTCAGTGTTTTTCTTTTCTGATAAATGGCACGTTAAAGCTGTACCTTCTCCTCTGCTTTAGTTCTGCTTTAGTTGTGGCCTCCAAGATTTTACATCCAATGACATCACTGTCATTAAATTCTAAGTATCTCATAATTTATCTTATGGTTCCTGCTTTAACTCAAGGCCAATTTAATAGTGACAGTTTTTGTTTCAAGATGAAGTAGGCGTTTTTGGCTATTTTATTACTTTTTCTAGTATTATTGCAGTATGGTTGGAAAACATTTTCTGGTATTGGTTCACTGGGTTCCACTGAGCCTCTTCTCTAAGATTGTACAAGTTTAACCCTTTTTTTAGTATTATAGGTCACTGAAAAGAATCTATTTTTGTTTTCTACCTCTTTACTCTAACGAGGCTTTAGAAATTCTCAGGCATAATCCAGAGCCCTCAGCTCTATACAAAATCAGTACACATGGATCTAGCCTTCACAGAGGAAGAGACAAGCAAACAGCGCATCTCTGTAATTTTTTTTTAATTTTAAAAAATAAAAGAAGGAAAACATATGAACAGACAGACATCCATTTACAAAAGAGCATAAGAATAATACAAACAAAACAAAGTTAGTTACAGACAAAGTTGTACGAAATTAACAATGGTTGTTGTATTACTTATTGATAACTTCAAAGTGGTTTCTCAGGAAAATAAATAGAGATATACAAAATTGATCAAATAAGTGATCATTAACTGTTCCTTTCTGTAGAGCAATAGAAGACAGTAGTATAAGTATGTTAGCTGTCCTGTATATATATACTTGCATAATTTCCCCTTCTTTCCCTTCTCTTTTCCCATACCCCATCTGCCCCTTACTTTTGAGCACTTTCCTTTCATTTCACAATGTCTATCATACCTCCTAGTTTTTATTCACTCTTTCAGGTCTTACACTAGTGAGACAATACAATGCTTACACATGCATGTCTGATTTATTTCACTTATGAGTATGGTCTCTAGTTGTGACCATTTACCTATAAAAGCCTTGAGTTTGTCTTTCTTTATAGCTGAGTAATATTCCATCATATAAAAGTACTACAATTTTTTTATCCAATTCTCAGTGGATGGACATTTGGGTTGCTTCCACAACTTAGCAATTACAAACTGCGCTGCTATGCATCTCTGAATATATGAAACTTTTGGGGGCATTCTAGGTCTAAACATAACAGCTCCCCTAGAGAGTCAACCTATCTCTTGTTTAAGGCCTCTTCCAACTCAAGGAGTCCTACCATCTTTGCTCTCTCAAGGATTCCATTCATAAATCCCTTTCTCATTTTCATCCCATATTGAAAGATGGTTTTGTGGAGCACATTAGTAGCTTCTGTTAACTCCTCAGACTGCCTGTATTCAGTTTTTAAAATTAACCTGAATGATTTGCCTAGAGTGAAACAATCTTGAGCTACAAGTGACACACACTTTAGGCCTGCAGCTCTCACTCTATGAAGGAAGGAATGTGGGAACACCTGCATTTGATGCTTTGGTTTCTACAGCAAAGAGAAGGAAAGGCTGGGTTAAAAGTCCGAGAGAAACCGGGAAGTAAGAATGCTGTCATAAAGGCTTAAGTACAATTAGTCTAGGGGGTAGGTTAGTAATTTCCATCTGCTTTGTATTCCAAATAGAAAAGTGAGGAATGCTGCCTTATTTCACAGATAGAGAGCATTGCTGAGGGTTTCTGACCGGTTGCTACATAAAAAATCAGCAGTTTAAGAAAATTGAGCTGGAGTTCAGGGGTAGAGAGAAGAGTAAGAGAGAGCCAGGGAGAACAATTTAAAGGATATTTTGTTAGAGAGACTTGAAGTGACATAGGCTAAAAATAAAAAAGAAGAACTAAGATATTAAGTATTTTGAAAAAGAAGGTTAATCAGACTTATATACTGATTAGGCCAGTAGGGCAAGGGTGAGGCTCAGAGGAGTCAAAGAGGGTTCTTAAATATTAGTAGTGAGTGTGTAGGTTAGAGGTAAGAGTTAAGGAAATTTGGAGTCCTTGTTCAGAGACACAGGCTTGAAGTATGATTATACATCACAGGCAAATGCTCAGAAGGTGCCCAGCAAAGCAAAAGTGAGAACTCACCAAGAGCTTCAAGTGTCCTTTTCAGTGGGAAAGCCTCACTGTCCTTGCCTCCCGCTATTCCGCTGGAGCGGAAGGCCTTGACTGCTAATACAATCTCCATATCTAATGGTCTCCTCAGATGAGTATTTTCATGAAAAGAAAGCCCAATAATACTGCACTGACTTTATCAGTCTGCTTTCTCACACCCCGTTGAATTTCTGAAAAGGGCATTTTCCCTCTTCATATTTTTAGGCCCAGTGCAGTCTGGTTTTCTTAATATTCCCACTACACACCAAGCTTCCATGACCTGAAAATATGAAATCGGATATGCTTCAAAATCTGAAAGTTTTTGAGAGCTGACATGACATCACAAGGGGGGAAGTCCCGCAGTTGGCCTTCATGTGGCAGACTGCATTCAAAGTCAGATGCACTAAAGTTATTGTGTGTGGTTACCTTCAGGCTCCATGTGAAAGGTGTATATGAAACATGAGTTTCTTTTGTAGACTTGGGCCCTTGTCCCAAGGCATCTCATTATAGGTATGCAAATTTTCCAATATCTGAAAAATTCTGAAACATCAATCCTTTATGGTACAAGGACTTTGGATAATGGATGCTCCGCCTGTCCAGACCTGTCCAGTTACAGCCAGCCTTTGGCTTACTGGCGGATGCTTGTAGACCCATTCCTTTCATTCTGAGTGTGAGTGAACAGTTAAACGGAAAGTGTGGCCAGGTATGTTACAATCTTCTTCATGTCGCTTAAGCGGTAAATCTAACGTCCCATTTTCTGATTTTCGAAAACAACTTTTAGGTCTTTCCATAGAGCGAGTAAAAATGAAAGCAAATGTGCTATGCATCCCTCCTGCTTGGTGGCTGGAGCCTATCCTGTTTCAGATGTGGGTCTGTGTGCATTGAAACTCCGAGGAGTGTGGTGGAGGGCAGTCTCTCTGCTCGTCTGCCCTCTCTGGGCCTGTCTCTCTGCTCTCCCCGGAAGAATCTGTCTCCAGCAGGCTACCTCCTCAGTGACAGCTTTCAGGCCTCACAGCTGCTTCTGTCCTTGGCTGTCATCCTCCGTGTGGAGCCTGCAGGATGCTTCAGCAACTCCAGCCCAAGGGCTTACATTCCTGCTCTGGCAGAGGATAGGGAGGGCATCTCCCCCACAAGTCTTTCTTTCTTTCTTGTTTTGTTTGTGTTTTTGTTGTTGTTGTCCAATTTACACATTCCAGAGCTGTCACGCTGGACCTACACCTCCTCCCAACAGCTGCCAGACCCCCCTACGAGCAGACAGTCAGAGCAAACAAGAAACAAACAATGTACGAAGAGGAATTTCAAAGTGTATTCAGAGAAACGTGTTACTTCAAAGGCAGGAGCGAGGTCCCCCTGGAGCTCATTACTGTAGTCAGTGAGATAAGGCAGGGAGGGAGCTGCTCAGTTGGCTCCCAGGAGATGGAGAAAATGAAAATGGTGGGGGGAAGCTCACAAGAAGTGCAGTTTAGTATTTTTTAAACCCTTAACTTTATATATCCATCATAGATAAAGAAATAAGTCCGGCCCTTTGTGTACCCAAAGCTATTCGGTTCACCTGGTATCCCGCACCCACCCCAAGGCCATGGGGGCGACTTCCTGTTCATCATGGTATTGGCACAACTGCAGCGGGAGGGAACGGAATGCAAGAGGCACGGGTAGAGGCGACACTCTGCTGAATAATAGTACTTTAGGGACTGGAGTGGAAGAGAGGGGAGGTGACACAGTACCCCACCCAGTGCCATCCTTCAGGTGGCAGAGTCACCCCGGCAGCTGAGGAAAACTGAGAATAAAGCTGTTTTCCTTCTGGGGAGCTGGTTCTGTTCCAGAAGCAAAAGTTACAGTTATAAGACTATGTTTCTGTCAAAAGAAGCAGGAAGGGAAAATCTATCCCAGTAGTAACTGATCTGCTTCATACTTTGTGCCTAGCTCTACCATAGCTACTAAACCCTTAACTTTATATATCCATCATAGATAAAGAAATAAGTCCGGCCCTTTGTGTACCCAAAGCTATTCGGTTCACCTGGTATCCCGCACCCACCCCATCTTTTTCTTTTCCTACCATCCTTTCTTGCTCATTAGAGTGTGACTTTTAAGGTCAAGGAAAAGGATCTTCCTATTTTGCTTTTGTTTGTTTGCTTTTACGTCTCTTAACTTCTCAGAGAGTTTCAGAAACAAAAGACACCAAGTAAAATTGCTTCGGAAGTCAGCATATTTTATTGCCATCCTTTCTCAAATTTATTTTTCAACATGTAGGCATAAAATTCACTCCTTTTGATATAAAGTTCTTTGCATCTTGATAGATGCAGAGTTGTGTAATGCCACCACAATCAGAACACAAAATAGTTTTATCACCTGACACAGACAATTGTGTTAACTATTTGTAGTTAAACCTCATCATTTATCCCTGATAATCACGGATACAGTCTTTTTCCCTATAGTTTGCCTTCCACAGAGTATTATATAAATGGAATAGTGCAGTATGTGACCTTTGAGTCTGGCTTCTTTAGTTAGCATGACGCATTTGAGATCCATCCATGTCGTGGAAGGTATCAGTACTCTGTTCTCATTCCTGAGTGATGTCCCTTCATACAGATATACTGCAGTTTATTACCCATCTCCCAGTAGAGGACAGTTAGTGGTGTTTCCCATTGAAGTAGTTATAAATGAAGTTGTAATCATCGGGGTAGAACTATTTGAGTGAACACTTTTTCATTTCTCTTGGACACATACCTTACAGAGGATACATAACATTTGTTGAGTGAATTAATGAGTGGACTCATATACGGGCATTTTTCTCAATATAAGCTGTTTCTTTCCTCCGTGCACCACTGGTATAAGGGTGGGTGTTTCCAATGCATACTTAGCATCAAAATCTAGTTTCTAGGATCATAAATGCAGGATTTCCACCTCAAATATCATTGAAATGTAAAAATTATTGGATAAGGGCTTAACTTTTATTTGCACAAATTCAGACGCAGAGCTTTTAATTCCCCTTTTTGCTTTTTTGAATAGAGCAGATCTGATTTCCTCATGGTATGAAGACAAGGAGGCTGGCAGGCTCAAAATCCTCTCAGTCTGCAGGAAAGAATTTGGCCTCTAGGGTTTTCTTCTAGGTTAGGGTTAGCCAGTTTTCCCAGACTGTACACCCTGGTTGCTTCTCAAGTCTGCTATGCATTGACAAGGCAAGAATAACCAATGAAACTCCTGCCTATGTGAGTAAGGAGGATTATTTGGCTACATTATATCTAAGGGTATCACCAAACTATTACTATGTTTATTATAATCAACTCTAAAGCAGACATCAGTATGCCTAGGTCTAATTACCCTATTAATCATTTAAGTGAGGCTGTATTAACTAACTAAAATGATTGATAATTTTTCCCTTTGAAACATTTTTTTAAAAAATCTACCAGAGATCCCATAAAGATATATTTTAATGCATCAAAATACTTTACCTTGAATGCAGTTTATAACATATTAATCTGATGTGCAATATATATGATGAGTTGCCCAGTTCCTAATCTTGAGTAGTCCAAGTTCTTTCTGTATTTTCTTGAGAACTGTAAATTTTGAAATGCACATCAAGATATACTCACTGATAGCAATTTTCATTTGTGTTTTCAAAACAATTGTGATCACCATGAAATCAAAAGAATGTCTGAGAAAGAACTTTAATTTTAATGTCTACACAAAGAACAAACGTTGGAAATTTTCTTGACATCACCTACAAATTGTTCAGTGCTTTTAAACTATTTTTAAATTATAGACTCTTTTGAAAACCTGATGGAAATTATGGATTTATTTTAAAAAACACAAAATTTAAAAAATACATCCACATGCCTGAAAACACAGTTTGATTTTACATCTCAGAAAAGTAAAAGAATAAATACACCCATGTTTAAATTTGTTAATGATCTTGATCCAGGTAAAGGACTGTTATAAAAATAATTTATTGCATGTACATATTTATTTGATTTTTAAGAGGAGTCTGTATTTAGAAAAGTAGATGGGTGACTCAATTCCAAAACAACGAGGAAAAAGAATTTAATTCTGGCATTTTACTACAACTCATTTTAAAATTACGTGTAAAGGAAATAATAGAAGAGAGCTTTAGAAAGGCAAAGGCTCATGAAAACTGCAAATTTAGCAGACTGTCTTTGCCAGTGCCTACCACAGCTTCTACAGACAAGGCTCAGTAGATATTTGGGAAACAGAAGGATGGGAAGAAGGAAAGAAGGAAGAATGATGTGTTCTGCGTAGGACATGTACTGTAAGAAAGATGGAAGTGACCCCCAAGAAAAGGTCAGTGTATCAGTCATTTTCTTTATGTTAATGTGAGATGCAAATACTGACACGCAATAAAAATACCCCCCAGAACACAGCAAGCTCACATTAGATAAGCATCTAGGCTTCGTGGTATTGTTCTTCCCATATGGACAAATGGTATGCCTGCTGTGGCATTTGAAGATTGGGGAAAATGCCTCATTTTTTATTAAAATGATTCCACTGGCAGATTCAATTTAGTATAGTCAGAAACAAACTTACTATGAACTCCTCCTTCCAAAGAGCAGTTCTCATCCTTTCCCCGCAGTGTTCTCTATCACTCCCTGCATTCTCGGGCTGAGTTGCCATTCTCTCTGCCTTTGCCTGGGCTCATATCCCGGAAAAGCAATGAAGGTTATGAAAGGCCTCACTGCCACCTCATGCCTTCTGGATTAACCCCTTCGCTTCTTCTTGCCCCACTTCAAACCCCATGAGGCCAGTCAGGTCCAAATTGTGATCCACTCCTATCACTGCTGTTACCTCGAGCAAAGATCCTAAACTTCTTCAAGTATCACAATAATTCAGATTCTCAGAGCTTCTGCATAGAGTCAGATGGGCATTGTACTCCAAAAGCCCTAACTCTCTTCACGTGAATGCACAAGACAGATGGTTTTGTCCTTCGTGATGGTAGTGGGGTGAGCTGGAGAGAAAGGGAAGGGAAATGGGAAAAAGGGCTGGAGAGCAGAAAGAGATAGGAGCAGATCACAGGCACAGACTGGGTGCCCGGTGGACACAGAGCCCAGCACTTCCACTAAAGGAAAGAAAGAAAATATAGCACACTACTGTCCCAGTGCACACTAAATGAAGCATCCATGCACCTGCTCCAGCTGGGTTAACCTAACACTGAATGGCTGTAAGAAAGTGGATCACATAAAAATATGCTCAGTGGGACGTGGGAGTGCACATCTGTAATCTCAGCCACTTGGGAGCCTGAAGCAGGAGGATTACAAGCTTAGGGCCATCCTGGGCAACTTAGTGAGGCCCTGTCTGAAAGAATGGCTTGTGGAGTGCAGCTCAATAGTACAGCACTTGCCTAGAATACAGCGAAGCCCTGGGTTCAAGCCCCAGCACTGTCAAAAAGCAACAATATGCTTCATAACCCTAGTCTTGTGTTTTTTCCCCAAGTCTCTCTCTACCTCCTTTCTCCTTTCCTTCTTCCCTAAATATAAACACTTAATCCCTTGCTTTTCTTTGCATTGGAAGGGGAAATACATAGCATTTTCCTAACATCCAGAGTGCATGTATTTATCGCATAAAGCTCTATGCTATTTACTTTGAATACCTCTATGTTCTAATCTTTGGAATCTAAATTTAGGCATTTGTATGCTACAAAGAAATTCCCCCAAGGATTAATGACTTTTAACTGTATATATTTACGCTCCTGCATTCATTTAGCTCCAGCAAAACATATATTCATAAAATACCTTGCTGCTGCACAGTAATTGTATATAAATTTTCACTCGAGAACCCCAGGTTCAGAAATAGTGGCTTGAACAGGTCACCCTGTTCATTGTTCAGTGAGCAACAGAAACAGAAGTCCATTAGATTCAGTTTACATCTAAGTAAAAAAACCCTATGCAAATCTATGTTAATTATGTATTATATGTATGTAAATATATACCACTAAATATATAATCATTCACATACAGTTACTAAATATAATGTTTCTCTCTTTTACATTTTGTTAATATTTTCAGCTTTTGTGTGAGTTTAGCAGGAGTATGTATTTTCTTTTCTGTTTTGTTTTGCTTTTATTTGGTTTTGAAACGGGGTCTTGCTATGTTGTCTAACTTAGGTTCAAATTTGTGGTTCTCCCACCTCATCCTTCTGCATAGATGGGATTAGAGTCATGCACACAGATGTATTTTGAATATGTAATTGATATATTTTCATTTAATATCTTTTTGTTTCTCCTCGTATTTTTGAATATGTAATTGACATATTTTTATTTAATATCTTTTTCTTTCTCCTAGTACTTTATTGTTGTTGCTTGGGGTACTAGCAATTGACACCAGGGCATGCATTAGGGAAAGGCTGTCATTCTGAGCTACATCTCAAGCCTTTTTTCATTTTTTTGACACAGTGTCTAAGTTACCCATGCAGGGCTCAAACATCTTCCTGCTTCAGCCTCCCAAATAGCTGGGAATATAGGAGTTTTAAATTTATCAATAAAAAAATGAAACATGTTGAAGTATTCATTGAAATGATGAGTTCTCTATCTCAGGAAAAGCTTTAAAACATTAAGAATCATTTTATTTAGGCTTGCAATTTGAAGCTAGTATCCTTTCTCAGAGAAGTCACATAATAGCAATTTTCATTCAACTCTTAACATCAGAAACAGTGAAAGTGTTTGTAAAATGTATTTGCTGCTGCCTTGTTTCCAGATGGAAAATCAAGCCACGTATCCCATCCAAAGTATGACTAGCCATTGCCTTTTTTATTCAGATATTGTTTTAAATAGCTAGATATATACTACCTTTAGGAAAACATGAAATGCCATGCACTCAAAAAAACAGACTTTGCTTTCTTTCTTTTTTTTTTTTTTTTTTTTTTTTGTTTTCCTCTGGTACCGGGAACCGAACTCACGACCTTGTGCTTGCCAGGCAAGCACTTTGCCGCTGAGCTAAATCCCCAGCCCCCGAGACTTTGCTTTCTTATAAATACAATTTAACTAGATTCAGAGAAGTTTTCCTTTGTATTAAAGTCCAATTGTCCAATTTACCTCCGATAATTTCAAGTATAGAAGTGTTATCAGCATTTTTCTCTCCATTCTGTTAAAATATTGTGCCTAGAATTGAAATGTTCAGAAATGAAAATCCTTCCTAACTTGGATATCCTCACTCAACAGGTATTCCTAATTGGGAACTTGTTTGACTCTCTGATGGGTGGGTCCAGCCATGAAGTCTTCCTGGCCTCTTGCAGAGGCTGCCACTGGTATCCCCCAAGGCTAACAGCTGACTCTGTGTTGACATCTAGCTCCTACCTCAAGCAAATTCACATCTTGGGAAGAAGAGACACCTTCCTCAGAGGACTAAGGGAGAATATGATCTCCCAAGTGACACTGACTGTCCTTAGTTCATTTCCTGAGTGCATCAATATTGTGCATGACCCTTCCAGCTTTGAATCAGGCTGGAAATGTAAGTCTTACTTACCTTCAAAAACCTCAAATGGAGACTAATAGGGTAGGCCTAGAAAGGTCCTATGAGTTAAAAATGCAATTTGATTCCAGAATGATGGCTGAGTTATCAGTGGTACCATCCTCTATCTGGGACTCTCACCTCCTTTGTTCTACAGTTGCTTGTGCCATGGCCTTTCCCAGCCCTTGCTCTGGCCTCATGCCTCAAGCTTCTCCTAGCTGGATGCATGTTACTGACTTTCTGCACTCCAGGGTTTGGGATTGTTTTACAGTCTGTAGTATCATTAGCCCATTGGGACCACTTTGCAACCATGTCAGGTTCTAGTTTCTGCCTTACTGTTCATGCTGCTTGTCCACCTGATCAGGTGCTCAGCCTGACCACACAGGGTACTTCTCCTTCTGGCTTTTTTTCTTACCCAAGGCTTGCTACACTGACATAGCTCATCCTACTCCTGGCCTGTCAGGTCACTGCAGATCCCACCTCAGGACATCCCCTTCCATCATCTTCCTTGCATAGTTGAAATTCCTGCCCTTTTACTCATATGCTCTTATCACCCCACAGCTTTTCAGAATATTTTATACTGTTTTTACCTTCTTTTCAAGTTTGTTATCTCTACTGGAAGGTTACTTCCCTAATCCTCATTTCTTTCCTTCTTTAATTTGGGGGACTCAGTAACAGTGTTCATATTCTTTACTGTATCCTGAACTTTATCTCTCCACCCCACAACAGTACTGCTATATTTCTGCAACCGTCATCCTTGCTGGGTCTTGGAGCGGTTTAAATGGAATAGAGCTGGGGATGTCCTCATTACTATCACAGAGTTAGGAAGCCAGAGGCATCTTCCAACCAAGTTGACAAAGCAAGAACAGATGAGAGAAGGCAATAAGAAAAGTGTGATTCTGCCTATTTCCCATGAATACATGATTGAATCCACCCCCTTCCCTTCTTCCCTTCTTTCCTTTGTCTCTTCATTTTTTTAAACAAATATTTTTGAGTACTTATCCTGGGAGCTACATCAGGCCCTGGACAGCTGAGAGTACCAGCGTTTAAGTGTGCCAAGCAATATGCTAAGCACTTCATGATTACCTTTTCATTTAAGACTGAAAGAAGTAGGCATGATTTTTTCTATGTCAAATTAAGAAATGATGATTGGAAGAAATAATTAATAGCTTACTGAAGTTCACATGGATAATAATGTGATAACAGTATATTCTTTTGCTTCTCAGTTAGGATCAAGTATATTGTGCATAAGGAAACTTACTCATTTTCTTGTGGTACCTACACAAATAAACACTCATTCGTGAGAGAGTAGGTAGACGCCCAAACTACTAACATGCGAACTCTGGTAACCTAGGAACCAACTCTAGCTTGTTTTAGGATTATTATTTTTTTTTACCATGCTATGAAGTCATTCAAATTTACACTTGCAAATCTTCCTCACTCACATTTTTAAATAAATGCAATCATAATCACAAATTTTAAAAAGCAAAAACCAAATGCTATGGCAGAGGCCATTAAATTAAAAATAGAAATGGATTAGGTAGAGAAAAGCCAGTTTCAACGTTTCCACACTTTAAATTTTTCTAATTGTTCTAATCATGAAATGATCTTTCTGGTTATTCTGGCTACAGCTGTGGACTGCAGCAGGGGCCTGGGCCCCACACATAAATACTCTGGATCCCCCTAGAAAGTATCTGGGAGACTGCTGCGCTTAGATTTACATCTTCCAATCAGAGGCGCCTACCCTACTCCCCTGCCCAATGATAGGGCATCTTTTCCAAAGAGCCTCTCGGAGGTGCAGGACAGAAAATTTAAATGAATGCAATTAATCACGGAGAGTTTTCAACTGTGTTCGGGCTCCCCCTAGCCGCCTGGAACCGGATTCTCCTTGCCTAAGGAGTTCAACCAAAAGCTTAAACTACGAATGCTGTGTGCAGAAGAGCAAAGATTTTTTTTCTTTTAAATCTCCCCCGTTTTCTTTTCCGAATCTATGATTGTTGCTGCAATCAGCTGCGAGGTCACAGTGAACATTCAGTAGCCCTGATCAAAAGAGAGTCTTCAAGAATGAAAAAAAAAATCAAATGTTATATGAGGATTTGTTTTTAGAGGCGCTTTATGAATGTCTGCAGAGATAACATCAATTCCCCTTGTGGATATCTTTATTGGTGTTTCCCTTCAAAGAGACTGGGCTGGATGTGTTCTCTTATTAAACCACCACGGTCTCACACAGACCCTCTGCCGTGTTTACACGTTGTGTTAACTCGTCTTTATGCAACCTGGGTCGGGAGGGCCAGGCAGTCTGACAGGAGGAACCGCAGCACCCGAGGAGAAGCAGCACCTTGACAGCAGCCTCGGAGAGATGTCCCCAAGGCCTTCTCACATAGCTGGAGTGTCTGCCAAGCAAGAGAGGCTTTAAGAGGGGGGGAAATTAGAGGTGTTTTAGTTTTTCTCTTCCTCATCAAGCTTGCAGTTTCTGTTTTTGCTGAAAGACAACAGACCACATCCTCTCCTGGCTTCCAGCGTCCTCAAAGCTCTGCCTCCAGGCACTAACATTTCAGCATTTCTTTCTCTCTTGTATTCTGCCCTGCCACTCAAGGAATTAGAAAGCACCAAGAAGATGTAGCACAATATATTGGTTACAGTGATCCGCATTACTGTACGTGGAGCCCTGCTGTGTACATAGAATAGAGCCACTGGTGGTTTCTTTGAATGTAATTAAATGAAGTGCTATACATATCTATGAATATTATAAATATAAATATAATATCTGTAAATATTAACATAAATATATAATAAATAACATAAATATAATATGAAATAAATATAATAAATATTATATTTACTAGACATAAATATAATATCTATAAATATTGTCTAGGTGCAAGGCACTGTTTTTTGAATCCACGCACTTGAAATTATTCAGCTGAAGGCTCTGCCCTGAAGGACCTTGCCATCCAGGGAAGACTGTGAGGGGAGCCAGGCTCGGGGGACTTGGCAGATAAGACAGACAAGGTGCTCTGGGAGGGTGGCGGGGAGCAAATCCTTATCTGTGATGCAGAGGGCATCAGGGGAAAGGCACCAAGGACAGCTTGGCAGGTTGAACATTTGAAAGGAACTTGGGAGAATGGGTAGCGTTTTAAAGGAAACTGGAAACAGGATCATGGACAGTTACGAGAAGAAACATCAGTGCCAGGAAACAAGTGGAGAGTAGAAAGCTCACAGAGCACTAGTGTGCTAGTCTTCCCTGGCTGGAGCGAGAGCAGGAAGCTGTAGGAGAGGTGGCAGGAGAGTGACGCCTGATTGGGAAAGGCCTCGCTCTCCATGCATGGTGAGAGCCGTGGAGTCCACAGAAGCAGGGGCTCGCATTATCAGACCTATGTACTTAGAGGAAGTATGAGGCCTGCGGGGATCTGGTTAAGGATGGAGGAGGCAGCACTCCATCCTGAAAGGGAGGAAAGGGGCCTACACTGGGCAGCAGCTCTGGAGCCTCTCAGGGTACTCCAGCCTGCTGTGCTCTGACAGTCTGGATGATCCTGGGGTTGTTCCACAGGAGATCAGGGCTGCCGCAGACGTGGTTTTTGCTCTCACTCGGTGGCACTATACGTAATACATGAAAATTACACAAAAAAGTGCATAAATTTAGTTTTTTATTAGTTTCTACTTCTAGCAGTTCATTAGCCTTTCCTAGTCTCTTATATAACTCCTTTGTCCTGAGTTAAGGAGTTACCCACCACCAATAGTATTCTTTCTAGATTCAGAAATGTTAAAATAAACAAATATAAACAAACACATACCCTCCACCCACTGAAACAAAACCCACCATGGAATAAGGTTTCCATGATAATTATCTGTACAAATGCACCCACCCACACACACACACACATGCACACACACACCCATGCACACATGTTCTGAGATGGAGCACTTAACCCTTAGCCATATTTGCCTGTCACTACTCTTAACCTACCAGTGTAACACATGAATTAGCCATATGGAAAACCTCTTATGTCTTTCCACATTCTAGAAAGTACTTTAGTGTTATAGTGTTAAACAACATTTAGGTAATTAATGCATTTCTGCTGTCATAATGCAACAGTTTTACCAGAGTATGTATGTGGGAGAATGTGGATGGATTAAACACATTGTACCTCCGGGATAATTTCAGGGCTTTGTCAAAATAAAATATCACTATGTATAGTTTACCTTTTTATTTTTCTTCTGTATTAGACAAATTTCAAACTGGGCTGTCTACCTAGATTTGAGACATATTAGAGTCATTTATTTACATTTAATTCCTATTAGGATATATAAAACTGTCATTTCTAAAATGAATATTTTCAGTGCGAACACTACTGTAGATTTGAAATCATACAAACTACTTTCTTCCAGACCCACTTCAAGATGGCAGTGAGTAAAAACAAGTTTCAGGGCCCCGAAGAGATTAATTGGGTATCACGGTTTCAGTCCAGCCTTCTGATCATAAGCAGCAAGGTCATTCCTCTTCTGATGACACTGAAAGACGTGGTCCATGTGGTCAGCTCTCCCTTTTATTGTTTTAGAAAATGCCAGTAGCAAGGGCTTTCTAAGCTCTCTTTCTGCTCTGTGATTCTGTAGCTCTTGGTGGCCTTTTGAGGCTCCTAAACCCAGCGCATTTGTGGGTCCTGGGGAGACAGGAAAGACCTCCAATGATGTTAATGGAAGCACTCTCCAGAAGGCTGAATAGTGGGGATGGGGAGGTAAGAGACAAAAAGTATCATTATTATCCAGATTTTTGTTTTTATTTTGTGTTAAGCTTGACTGCTCCCCAGATTCCTACTGTGTTAGGGCTGGATATGTGCTGTCTCCTTGCGCATTTTGCAAAGCACGGTCTCTGTAATTACTCTCAGCTCATCCCTTCATCACAGGCCTTCATCTGTGCCATATGCAAACTCAGAATCTCCGGAGAAGAGCACCAGGACAAGTCCTCAAATTGCCTCACTCTATTACACCCATCTCCCTTCTAGACTCGCTGTCCCTTGTATTTTGGACATAGTTCAAAAGAGAGAATTCAGTCCTCCCCAGTTCTTAAGTGGAGAGGGTGCAGGGCCAGTGTGCATATTACATTAGCCTCTAATTCACGAGGAACAGGCTCAACTAAAGGTATCTGGAGATGCTGGGGAGGCCTGAGGAGAAAGTTTGGGCTTTCTTTTCAGGATCCCCATTCTAACAGCCACATTTTGATTTCTACAGATTAGTGCGGGGCTAATTAGCATAATGACATTACCCATATGCCTGTGCAGTTATTTTCTTTCAAAGGTTGGTGCGACTTGGTTAGAGAATGTAATGGATTAAGAAAAAGAGAAAGAAAATTACCATATTTAATATTGTTTCTGCACAACTTGACATAGTTTATGGCACCAAGGAATATAATGCAATTTACTCCTCCATCCCTTCTGGAAAGAGAAGGGTGGGGTGAAGGGCAGCAAGAAATACAAGTGATGGAGCCCAGGAGTTATGAAGATGAGGTAGCTGCTAAAGAAGCAACTCCCCAGCACTTTCAGCTCTCTGGGGTAGCAAGAAAGCAGCCAGGTTAGTTACCTGCAAAACCTGTGTGTGATCTGAATAGCATTGCCACAAAATTAAACTCAGGACAGTTCCTAGATAATAGATACATGAATGTATGAGAAAAGACCTTGATCATAGGGCCCGATCTGTGCCACGGGCAGAATCTGAACACCAGGGACAAGCACGCAAATTGCCTGCACTCTATTACACAGATACCAATTGCTGTAATACTGGAGAAAATATTCATCAATCCCTTTCCTTCCACTGCTTGATGCCTTTTCCCCATTTGTGGTTTATAGATGAAATGAAGAAAAAAACATCCAAGGCAGATGATGAGGGGTGAGCATGTTTCCTAGAGACAGGATTGCAGAGTGGTGAAGAGGCAGGTCTTTTTCATCAGGCAATGGAATTAATTCTGGGATCAGTCTTTTACTAGCAGTGTGGCTTCAGTAAAGTTTTTAAATTCCTTTTAGCGGGGCTGGGGATTTAGCTCAGGGGGCTGGGGATTTAGCTCAGCGGCAAAAGCGCCTGCCTGGCAAGCGCAAGGTCGTGAGTTCGGTTCCCGGTACCGGAGAAAAAACCCAAAAAAAAAAAAAAAAAAAAAACAAAAAATAAATTCCTTTTAGCTTCCCCTATAGAAAAAAGAGCAGAAACAAGTTCAATCCCCACATTAAGGGGCTAATGTCACAGGCAGCTAACTTGATAGGCTAAATATTTTGATGTTACTTTGTTAAAGAGATGATGAAATTTGAAAAGAACAATCAGAATTAAATAAACATTGATACAAATCATGTTAGTAACGTCTCATACACAGGCAAAGACATGACAGGTGATTTACTAAGGACCATTGCTACTACAGTTTGAATCCTTGAGACTCATGCTTTCTTTGGTTTGTCCCCAAGTACTAAAGAACCAAAAATAGAGACGTCACTGTAGAAGGTGGCGGTGAAGGATAAGGAGTTTTTCATATGAATCTTCAGGGCAATTTTATGATGGAGAACAAACACACACACAAATAACTCTGCAAAACTGAAACAAAGGAATAATCCTGTTAAATAAATCACAAGAACCTGAGGAAAAGGGAGGAAAAGTGCAGCTAACATAGCAGCGAAACAAAGGGAAGGGAACGTTTCCTGAGACTAGTCTGTTTTCATGACTGTCCAACCAATGTTTCTTTTCCATGGTCTCATCTTTTAATTTTGGAAGAAAAGGATGCAAATATTTCCCTTGCAAAAATGTAATTTGACTGTGCAAAATATTTACCTCTTCCTGCAAACTCCATAGACTGCTATAAGAGAAAGTCTAGGCTGGGGAAGAGGGTATGGCCTCAGAAATCAAGTCCTAGTTCTGTCTGTTCCCTCCCTTTTCAATAAAAGTAATTCCTCACTTGTAGTTTGTAGATAGAATGGTGAGACATTTTAGGAAACAGATGGTGAAGCCAGAAAATGTTCCCTAGATATCCACATTACCTGAAGCTCTCTTGTTGATCAAATGGGGATGGTCAACTTTAAATTATAAAGTATCATTTAAAGTTATCCTTATTATAATTATAGTCTTATGGTATTTAATTATTCCTCCAGTATCAGGCACACAAACCTTTCCTAATCTGCAAGTATGTTTACTGGTTGACAGTAGTTTCTATAACAAACTTCATACGTGCTATATAGAGTACATATTTTCACTCAGACTCATAATATAGATATAGGCCATGTAGCCCATTTATGTGCATAACACAGGCCTGATTAAATTCTGCCTTTTTGTAGCATTTCTGCAGGAGTTTTTCATTAATAACAAGTTGTAATTCTACCGCAGGAGCCTCAGCTGATGAAAACTTTCAATGCCCCTCTTACCTCCCAGACCTAAGAGTTACATCTTCTCATAAGCAATGTACTCTGCCAATAAATAATTAATGTTACTTAACAAAGAGTTTAGAAGTTCCCTGCCATTGCTTTGATTCAGCTGGATTTGCAAGGTGACTTTTGGGGAATTATAAATGGCATTTATCCCAGGTAGTAGTGGTTAATTTTTGTCTGTTTTTAGAAAAGCTTTTGTTTCTTCATCATGAAGTAAAAAATGGAGCCTAAAGAAAATAAAAACAAATTTAATTTCAGAATACCTGAAGCTTTGATTAAACTTTCCTAGGGATGCAAGGTTCATTTAGTACTTACATAATATTATTTATTTATGATTTTGATTTATGTGGAACTTCCAGTGGGAGCTCTGCTGTGAAAACCATTCTTCCAAGGATAATATTCATGAATCACCACTGAATTGTGTGCTACTTACTCTGTGGTCTTGGATCCTGTAGCTACATTCTTCCAAGGAGATTTAAATAGAAGGTTTGATCATGGACAGTGAGTTGAGGAAATGTTATGGTACTTTGAAGAGACTATCACGTTGACTTCAAAGTCTGGAAATTCCCAGTTTGAATAAAACCCTCTTCATGTTTCCAAGGTTCCTTGGAGGAGAGTCTTTGGTTTAAAGTGTTTTGTTTAGCTGCAACTGTTAACAGCTGCTTCATTATGCTCTCCACGTTGCAAAATTTCTATTGAAAACTGAGAAAGAATTTCAATGTCGGAAGGGGGCCACAAAACAAAACAAAAGCAACAGTGAGAGAGGCAGTAGGGTTGCTATTAGAATATGTGTTAGTGAGTTCTTGAGGCTGATGTTCAATACACACTTGGAAGGCAATAATGACCTTGGTTATTTTTAGAAAATCTTATTTTCTTCTCCATTGTGGATGCTACACCAGACTCTGTGAAGCAGTATAACTCTTAACTCTTAACCCTGAGTAAGTAACAGGGATCTCTCTGTGAGTCTTATACTTATAGAATCCCTCCTACTAGCTGTCGTCTTCCTCAAAGCATGAAGAATTCTTAGGGGAGAACAAACAGATACTCCTACCTAGGACCCTTTCTAAAGTATTAACTTGGTTCAGATGAGATCAACACTTCTTACCCAAAGTATCTCTCAGCTTGCTTTCAGTATCTGTAAGCAACTCTTGCTTGTTTGTTCTTCCAAGCACTATGTTATTAGTGTGTGCATCTCTAGGCCAGAGGGTAACCCGCATGGAAGTTGTTTGCCAAAGCAGATACAAAGCTTATGTGTGCAGTCTGATAGGTGTGAATCTCCTCATTGTGCTGATTGGCCACAGTGGGAAGAAAGGACAATAAATGAAGGCTAGGGCTTGAAACTCATTTTCATTGTGACAGTCTATGTTTTCTAGAACTCCAAGTGGCCTCAGAATTCTCAACTGTAACCGACTGTACCAGTCATTTGAAGATGGGAAGGCATAATATATTTCACTATCTGTTTGTCTTGATTCATAGCACTCAAATATTTAGACCTATGTCACAAAGAGTTCCATTTGTACTCCTCTCCCAAGAAACAGGAACAAAAGTCTGGCCTGCCGTGTAGTGACATTGTCTCCTAACACTTTCCATTAGAAATTCTCTAGCACTGAACGATACTAAAATTTCAACATTTTACGCTATGACTAACTGAAAATAAAAGTTGTTTAGTTTATTTCTGGGCCAAACTATCAGAGTTTTTTGCCAGTCTTCCCCAGGCATATTCAGACTATGATACTGCTCATGCCACATGAGCAGAGATTCTATATGCACATCTATATACACTTTCCTCAGTGTACTTGTTATGGTTTGTGTCTGGGTGTTCCCCCAAAGCCACATGCAGTCATGGGGCGGGCTTGTAGAGTTTATGATTGATCCATGATCCAATGCTGGGATTATGGATGTAAGTGCTACACTGCCCTGGGGTGGATAGTTTTCATATGTAAAGGAAAGAGGCTTTTTCCCTCACCTGCATTTTGCTCTTACTGCTTTTGCTCTCTTTACCACCATGAACTGTTGCCCCTGTCATGTGCCACTCTGCCTTGGAGCCAGTCAAGTATGGACAGAAACCTCCACAAACTGTGAGCTAAGTAAACCTTTCCTTCCTTAATGTTGGGTGTCAGATATTTTATCCCAGCAACTAGAGAAAAGTAACAAAGACTGTACTTATTACATTCTTCTTCCATACTCACCATGGAAGCTGACTTGTGATGTTTAAGGTGGGGTAGAAACTTGATTGGGTTGTAGATCCCAGGTAGATCCCATGAGATTCCTTGTGATCCCAGGATCTGCCTGGGGCACTGATGGAACACCCTCCTGGATGTGTCTGGGTGGATCATAGAGGTATGACCTTGGCATTTATATCTAGTGTCTCACCATTTCTCTCTAGCATTTTCCTCTGGCTGAGCTCCACAGATTCCATGAACTAAGCTTACTTAGTTATAATGTTTCTGCCCCAGAGCCAGTCTACCACAGACTGAATCCTTTGAAACCATGAGGCAAATTAAATCTCTTCTCCTTGAAATTGTGGGTGTTGGGTATTGTGCATCAGTCATGGAAAAGCTGAATACTATAGAAAATTGGTACTGGAGAAGTGGGGTTTTGTTTGACTGTACCTGATCATGTGGTTTATCAGCCTGGGAAACTGGATTGTGGAAGGTATATGGAAAATTTTAGAAAAGTGGCCTGAAGAAACCATAGATTTCTATAAGCAGAATGCGATGCAAAATTCTGATGAGAGCCTAGAGGACAAGTATTATGATAAGAATGCAAACAGCAAAGGCCAGGCTCAGGATGTTTTGGTTGGGAACATGAGTTCCATTTGGCAATTGAACTAGTGTGTTACACTCTGATAAAAAAAATCTACATTTTGTACATGTCCTGAAACTTTACAGGAGATTGAGATTCAGGATGGTTGACTAATAGATTTGGTGGGAGAAATTCAAAGGCAGCCCACCATTCAGGCTATGGCATGTGCCCTGATGACTGCTTTTCGTGTGACTTATAGTAAGAATTGAGAACAAAAAGCAGAGCAGAAAGATTTGAAAAACTAAATTTTTCCCAGAGGGAACCATCTATAAAACTGGGGCCAAAAAAGCCATGGATGTTGAAGACATTATTGCTATTAAAAAGGAACCAGATACTCTGTTCAGAGACAAGAAGATATGATGAGGGCATGTCAGGAATCAGCAAGACCACACCCTTCATAGGTTCAAGGTGCAAAAATATAAACATTTTGTTTGAGAAGAGAATCCCTGGGACCCCTGCTTAAGTAGAGCCCTGTAGATATTTGGTCCCCTGGAATTCTTTTCATTGTTGTCAGCCATGCTGGTATCCAAAGACTGCTGCAGCCATTGTCCAAGGAGGCCTGACCAGTACTTGAGCAGGTAACAGATTTTGCCGTTGCCTACATTAAGCTGGTTTCATTGTCATGCAAGATGCAGGAGCTATAGGGTCAGGGAGGCTTTCCACAGATTTTGAAAGAAGGCTTGAGAGGCCAGGCAAGAGTGCTCTGAGAAGACAGTATGTGAAGTTGTTGGAATTAATCTGAAGGTTCAAGAGAGATCCCAGGAAGTCAGAGATGCTAGAAACATGAAAAATTTGCTGAGAACTGAGGGCCATGAGCAATGCCTGCCTAAGACAGAAGCCATGTGGGCTGCTACCATCAAGGTCGAAGGAGTGGAGCAGCACAAGCCCTCTGGAGTTAACATCTCACAAGCACATGCCCCAGATGCTGGATATGGAGGCACAGGACTCAATGTTTGCCCTATTGAGTTTTAATCTTGCATTGATTCAATTCTTCTGTATTCCCCCATTCTTCCCTTTTGGAATGAAAATGTACACACTGACTCATTGAAACTTGAAATTATATAACTTTCAAAAAGTCTTTTACAGAGGTTCACAGCCAAGAGTTTTGCTTTCAATCTCAGCAGAGACTTGGATGTGGACTTTTAGCAAGATATGGACTGCTGATACTTTGAAGAAGGAATTACTGGGTTACAGTGAGGCAGAATTATGAATTTGTGTTTATTTGGAGATTAATTATGGTGTGAACAGAAGTGTTTCAGAATCAAGTTGACCAGGGGTGGGCAGTCAAGGTGAAGGTAGATTGTCAACTTGACTGGATTTGGATCTTCTTGGGGAATTAGTGTGTCTGGATGACCTCAGGATCTATATCTGGCTTATCATCCCTTCTTCTCTGGTACTTTTATTCGGCTCCCCCACCCACCATAAATTTGTTCTACCACACCTTTCTACCTCCATGTTTCTGCATCAGAGCCGACAAAACACAAATGACAGCCCCTGACATTCTGACCCAAGTTAAACCTCCCCTCCTTTAAGCTGTCTCGGTTGTCTTGCCCTGATGTTAAAATGTGTTTAGGAAGTCGTAAAGACCATAGAATTATAATGCCTCCTGGTTATTCTCATCTTTTATCACCTCCACGTCCAGCACCTCTCCCTGAGCTATTCCCCAAGGGAAGTTTAACCAAAGTATCCTGTGTCTCGACACGGTAAAACCTTCTATATGTAGTTCCCTCTTCCGTACTTACCTAAAGACTACCTTTGTCACAGTATGGCAAAAATGTAGCTGACATTAACCAACAGGAAAAAGAATAAAGGCTGGATTCTAATCATGAGGAAACATAGGCCAAGCATTTTCATGGTATGGGTACAGGTATCACTGTGTTACAGATGAAGAAACTGAGGTTAGTTAGTTTAAGTAGCTTATCAAGCAGATAAGACTCAAAGTAGCTTTTAAACCAAGGCATTGTGACTTCAGAGCATGCTGAATCCCTCCACAAGAAACCTCCATAATCGGATTGCCTGTCCTGACTCAACCAAAAATCACCTTCAAGAGCTTCCGTCTTCTAATTTAAAAAACTATCAATGGCCCCAGGAAAATTTTAAGCCTTGTAAATGTGAAAGTAGTGATCAAGCTTCATTATTTCTCTAGATTCACTATAGTTCTTTTCAAGATTAAAGTACAGTAGCCTCAAGCTCATCACCTATTACATGGCCAATATTTTAAACTAGAAATACCACTGCACTGAGTCAAGCTTGAGTACTACAGAGTATGTCTAGTTATTTCACTTAATATGCAAGTTTTGACTAAGAAAATCCAAAATTCAAAGACAAAGTAACCACATAAGCATTAGACATCATACTTCTCCTCCTCATGAATCTGAGGGTGAAGATTTGTAACATACCATGCTATATTCTTGGGTTGATACTAGTACCATGTTACCCTGGTACTGGTCATTAATTGATTCCCAGAACCAGAATGAATACCAAAAATCATGAGTACCAAACTTTTTTTTTTTTTCTTTTTTTCTTTTTTGCTGGAAAAGATAGTGAGTCAAAAGAATCAACACTGACAAGTTCTAGCTTGCATGTCAAATACCAAAAAAAATGATGAGTACCAGGACAAAATTTTTACATCAAAATGCACTGAGTGTCAAATTCAAATAGTTTCAAAGCTGTCAAATAGCAAGGCATGGCTGTATATACAGTTAGGTGTATTAACTATTTTATATAAGGATTTGCTGAAGGTCACCCATCATGTCTTGGAAATATAAACACTAGTGAAAAATGGTGAAAATGTTCAAAGTATGTTACCTGCATGCATAAATCTGTCAAAATGAAAGCTATTAATCTGTTTAACCTATATGCGCTAATAAAGAAGATGTGAAGGAAAAAGCATTTTTTATTTTCATAGTCTTTGTGGTCTCTTAAAAAACACATATCCATTTATATATTAGGAGTGTTATAAAGGGATCTTATCCTTTTTACCTTTCAGAAACTTGCATTTGTAAAACCCTTAACTTCAAAATGAACAGAATAAACGCCTTCAAACACCTAGTTGAGGAGGTGTTCAAGCACTTAATCTCCCATCCAAACCAAGTCAGCCCTAAGGATGCTCGACAGTACCATTTACCATCTTAGCTGCCTTTCCAAATACAATTATCAGAGTAGCTGAGTCACTCGCCAGTTCCTACCCAGTTGTTTTCATTTCCTGGCGTGCATTGGCTCAGCCTCCTCCAACATAGCAGCTACATGCAGGGCTATAATGTGCTTTTGCTTCTCTCAGAACCCCCTGTGATAGCTCTTGTAACTTCTATTGTATGGTGATAACAGCTTCATTTGTCACATGCCCACTGAAAAGAACTCAGTCTCTGTTCTCAGATTGGGTGGGAGGACAGCCAAGAGCCTCCGATGCTCACTGTGGATGATATGATAGACTATAAACTGGTAACTTGCAGCGGCAGATACAAAATGCCACGGTGTACATTCCCAAAGAGACGAATACGGCTCTCATCTGGAGCAGAAAGTGTTTTTTTTTTTTTTTTCCTCTTTTTGCCCTGGAGATTAGGACTACTCCATCTGGTTCATCTGGTTTGCAGTATAAAAGGCACAATTCTTGGCTGGTGATTGTAGAGTAACAGTGGAGAGAGATCACAGTTCTTCTGGAGACTCAGGGGAAGTCAAAGTTCAGTTAAACCATGCACCTTTAGAGCACCATTAGTAGATGCCAGAAAGAAAAGCCATCAGCAGTGGCGCTGCTTCTGAGAGACTACTAGGACTTGGGAGTAGGCATCTGTCAGCCAGGTGGTGCAGTTCCTCCTGATGACTTGGCGCCTGCTCAGATGCAATTTATTCTGTGTCCCTGAGTTGCCCTGTTGTGTCTCAGACCATAACTCCCTAAACCAGAAACAAAGCTCTCTGTTAACATTGCGAATTAAGCAAAACTAAGGGTCAAAGAAAAACAAAGCCTTTCTTTTTGACCTTAGGCTGTGCCCAGGAATCAAGGAGTGGGGTCCTTTGTGTCTAGTCTTGAATGACATATATAATCATTCCTACAGGAACGATTAGATACAAATTGGGATTGTTAGTTCAGGGAAAATGTTGTGATCATAGTAGAATCTCCGGGCCCAGCACACGGGCTGACACACAGTATAAGTCAATATGTGTTTGTTGAATAAATGAAAGAATGAAAAACTGATTAAATACATGAAAAGGGCAATTCTTACCTTCTGCATTAGGTAAAGCCTTCCTCCTGATAAGCCAATACAGTAGACAAAAAGCCAGTCTGTGTGAGACACTTAAATTACTTTACTAGAGATGATAACCAATGAACTATTAGGTTGTTAAAAGTACCTACATTGTCATGTTAGAATAAAAAGAAAGTGGAACGCCAAGGTTTGATTTACCATGCTTCAATGTGTTTTAGAAACATCTATTTAGAATGCGACATTTTTAAAAAATTAAGACTGAAAAAAACATTCTTCATGAAATGATGTTTAAATGTTTTTTTGTCCTTGTTTTTTCTTTCAGGTAAGTAGAGAGTTATCTTCTGAAGTGTTCTACAGAAATTGCACAGGTGGAAGTTCTCTTAGAAGAAAAAAGAAGGCAGGGACCCTTGAAATGGTAATATTTCAGCTGTTCTATGTACACAGAAACACTTCACATGGCCAACAGACTCTTTTGTGTGGTTATATCTGTTTATTCATAATAACCTGATATGGCCTAAACCTCAAAGACTGAGAATTATGTGAGATTTATATTATATGTATCTGTATTTAACAGCCACTTATATCCAATCCAAAGCTTCTGCCACCCACGCTCAGCAGAAATCTCATTATATATGAACTGCTTAAAAGTGAAATGTCATTTTATTTTTTCCTTTTTCAAATTTTTTTATCTTAAAGAAAAGAAGAATACACAACAAAAACAATGGTATAAGATTTCAAAACAAGATTGTAGGAGAGTAACAATGGTTAGTATATTGCATATTGTTATCTTCAAAGTAGTCGCTCAGATTACAAGACATAGGCATGAAAAATTGATCAAACAATATAGGCATAAGCCTTGCTTTTCAATGAACTATTAGAAATTAGTGGTATAACTATCCTAACTATCTTGTGTGTACACACATATATATTTTTTTCTTTTCCCCTTCCTTCTTTGATCCTTTCCCCCATTCTGGTTTCTCTTTCCTTTTGAGCAGTTTCTTCTCATTTCACAATATCTATTGTACATTTTGAGTCTTATTTGCTCTTTCAGTTTCTTACATTAGGGAGATAATATTGTGTTTACACACATGAAACATAGTATTAGAGGTCCCATTCAACCCAGCTGTTCCCCTTCTGGGTATTTTCCCAGAAGAATTAAAAACATCATACCACAGCGAGTATGTGCACCCATGTTTATAGCAACACAATTTGTCATAGCAAAATCTTGGAAACAACCCAAATGCCCATTAAATAAGGAATAGATAAAAAAGATGTAGTATTTTTATGCAATGGAGCACTACTCAGCTATAAAGAAAGATAAACTTGAGACATTTATAGGGAAATGAAAGTAGCTTGAGTCCATATTCATAAGTGAAATAAATCAGTCTCACATGAGAAATATTCTAAATAGATGCTTCGTTAGCAGACACATACAATTTAGATTGCATATTATAAGATGTATATTTCCACACATTTATATTTATAAGTGTGTTTTCTGTGCATTTAATTCCATTTTATAGTTGAAAGTCTACCAAACTTGTATAGCCTTCACATGAGGATAGAAAGTTTGCCTACTTTACATATTCTTCACGTGGTAATAGAGACAAACGAAGAGCAAACACCTAAATATTAGGTGAAAAGTTTAGGAGACTATATTTTTGCATGAGATTTTAGAAACATACTTTTATAAATTCACTAATTGGTTTAAAGACTCACTTTGTACACACTAAGCAAGGCATTCTTTCTCTTTTCAAAAGTGAAATCAGTTTTGATGAGCTGGTAGTGTTTGGGAATTCCTAGAGGAATTTTCTTTCTAAATAACCTTTCAAACGAAAATAAACTTACTCATTTGCTGAGTAAGTATTTATAGCTGGTTTCTTAGCAAACATTAAAAATATCCAATACTTTTCTGTAGAGGTAGCAATGCAATGTTAAATAGTATTTTAATATTCTAATACATGGTCTAGTTTCTATATGCTGGTCATAACATAAATAAGGTAGTTCAATGGCATTTTCATAAAAAACATATTTACCAAGTGCAAGTAAGAAGTAATATAATCTGAAACTAATCAAAAAGAATAATTTTCTCAATAGTTCAGCATGTTAGCAGTAGGTAAGACATAACACGTTAGATAAAAAATTTATAAAATATTCTTGTTTTTTAAATAACAAGAAATAAATGCAGAAAATTAAAGGCCCAAGGCATCATTCAAACTTGAGAAACTATGAAGTGGTTATTTTCTAATTCTTTTAATTGAATTACCTATGTTCTTTCTAAAAAAAACTAATGCCACTGCTGTCTCCATAGGAAAATGTTTTGGGTTTAGATAAAGAACAATAAAAATATATAAATAACAAAATAGTCGTTAGAAAAGTATATCCAATTGTTCCATCTGCTGGTTATTGCTAAATTACAGAAGCACAATTACAGGTTATGTATTAAATTATATTTAATGCAAGAGAATGTGTAAGTCATTATATTTTTTAAACAGCAAACAAACAAAAACCAAAAATAACAAAGACAAAAACAAAACAACAAAAAACAGTAAAAATGATACAAAATTTCAAAATAAGGGAATAGGAAATTAACAATGGTTGTTATATTACATACTGATATCTTCAAAGTAGTTGCTTAGATTCCCAGATATAGGTATGCAAGTTGTTGTACTTTTTTTTGTTTGTTTGTTTTGTTTTTCTCCGGTACCGGGAACCGAACTCACGACCTTGCGCTTCCCAGGCAGGCGCTTTTGCCGCTGAGCTAAATCCCCAGCCCAGTTGTTATACTTTTAAAGGCATGGCAAATTAGTATCATGAACCCCAGTTACAAAAGTGGCTGTTTCTCTGTGGCCAGGACAGAGGACAGGGCAGTGGGCTCTCTAGTGTGACCAGGTGCTTCTTTGGTTAGCCAGACTCCACATTTAGGAGCTCCTGGTGCCTTATACGAAAGTGCGATGATAGGAGAATTGTGAGTGTGTCTTGCGGATGTTTCTTCTTCATGACTGGTCCTGTACCTTGGACAATCTAGAACACAATGTGACCAAAAAGAGGGAAAGAAAATGGATGGAAATATCTCCGAATGCAGAAAACAGAACCAGAATGTTGAACTCAAGAGTTCTTTTGATCTCAACTTGAAATTTCTTCCCATTTCCTAAGCAACAATTATAGTTCACACGGTGCTTTAAGGCTTTTTTCTCATTTCCTGAGTCTATGGGAGTCACCTAGAGTTTATGTTTCCATTACAGTTGGATGAAGATAATATAGAATTCTGAAGAGAAACCAGTTCAGCATGAGAAACATATTTAACTTCTTAATTTCTTTAAAATTAGGAACCTAACTTAAAATGACTCATTTTCCAAAGGATTCAAGGAGCTCAAAATGTATATTTAACAGTCACCCTGCCTTTTCACTTTTAAGATTCAAAGACTGACCATGCTAATGTTGTAGCCCTGACTGATTAAAGAACTTATGCTTGGAAGAAGATGATCTGCTACTTAATCTAATCAATGAGTTCAGTTAAAAACTATTTTCAAAGGACTTGCACAATCTTTTGCTTGATGCCCAGAAATACATAGGTCAGTGATGGTGAATCTTTTAGCGTTTTCAGTGATAATAAACAGTCACCTGCAGCACACATACCACACATTCACCACTACTGAGCTAGTTAGTAAAATATACATCATGCTTTCAAGACTTTGCAGCTGAGGGCTCATTACTGACTTCTTTTGCTTGATTATCAGGTGGTTCAGCCTTTAGTCACTTAACTGATAACCACAGCTATCACTTTATCATGTAACTAATATCCACATTTGATGCCTCTTTTCTAGGCAAGTGAGAAAAGTCATTCCTCTATCACAAGTGAATTTCCTTTGAAAGTCAAGTGGAACCAGATCTGACTGAACTGGGTCAGATGAGAATTTTATGTTACCAATGTAGTTGCATATGGTATTTTGGCTTCTTTGTTAGCTTAGATAATCAGGACATCACAATTATACTACTTGTTTCATGAGGGATGATAATCATGTCATGACATTTTTATGCTTCATTCACTGTTATGATTTGAGCAACTTCATGCCAAGCAGTCGCTCACAGAGATTTAATGTTGCATTACAGTGTTATGAAAACAAGGTAGAGTAACACAGTTAACATACAGTGTAGAAGGGTGCAGTCATGTAGTCATGATTAGCTTAGCATCTAGCACAAAGACTGTAATTATAAGATAAGAACACAAAACCAAAAAAGTTGTATCACTAGTTGACAGTTGATGCAAAGTTGTTTCATCCTTGAGTTTCCAAAGAGTTTGCTAATGGAGAAACATTACGAAAAAAGGTTGGTTTGAGTATGCATTTTAGAGAACTACATGATCTTTGTTTTTTATTATTACCCTAAATTCATTATGTTCTCATGTGCTTTCTCATTTATTTTCCTTTTATTTCTTTGGCTGGTAGTCTTATTTCAGGTAGATCTTGCATTGAAAATGGAATGGCTATTAGAATTCACTGCACCTAGTAATAATTCTAAAACTAGGAAGAATGCATTGTCCCAAGCCCACATGGTCTTCCTCAGAAACTGGGGTAATATAGTTCATGCATTTGCATCTGGCTAATTTACTATCAACACATACTAATTTAGGAATACACAGTTCCACTATGTAAATATTTTTTAGTCTTTCATTTATGCCTCAGAAAATAGTCATCTCCATCTCAAAGGAAAATAACCCCTTGACGATAGTGAAGTGGGGGCAAAAGTAAGTTGATAGAGTTCAAAGGCTGTAGGGAGCATCCAGCTCAGATACAAATTTCAAAGAATAAATTTTTAATGCACCCAGCCTTATTGGCATAGGATCAGATTCCTAACAAATCGATTGGACATGCAAAGGGGGTCTGTGTCCTAGATTTCAAGTCATTGCAATCTTAAACACAGGCGTGCAGCAAGCCTTTCCATCTAGGTGAACTTGAGAAAATTGAGTGGTTCAGCAGGGGATTGTCTGGTAAACTTCCTAGAATACAGTTTTCATTTCTTTTTTTTTTTTTCAGGATAAATTTTAAAGGTTTATTGCATCAAATGCCACAGAAAATGGATCAAAATAATACATGAACAAGTTTTAAGAAAATTTTTCCACACACTGACGTTGGTATTTATTCTACTGATCAAAAGTAAAGTCCCTATCAATTTCTCATAATGAAGCCTTATTTTTTTCTTTTTAATTTTTAAATTTTTTTATTTTAAAGAGAATAAAAAGATAAAAAACTCTAAAAACAATACAGAATTTCAAATCAAGATGATAGGAAATCAACAATGGATGTTATATTGCATATTGTTGTCTTCAAAGTAGTTGTTCAGATTACCAGTATAAGCACATAAAATTGGTCAAAAAATTAAGCATTAATTGTTCCTGTCAATAAATCAATAGAAATTAGAATTACAATTATCTTAGCAATCTCATATACAAATATATATATATATTTTTTCCTTCCTTCTTTCTTTCTTTTCTCCTTTCCCTCATCCAGTTGTTCTTTCCTTTTGAGCATATTTTTCCCTGTCACAATATTTATTGTACCCTTTGGATTTTATTTACTCTTTCAGTTTGCTACACTAGGGAGACAATACAATCCTTGAAGCTTTAATAATAACATATCCCAGAATTTTCTGTTTTTATCCACCACTTAAATTTAAGCATATTGTAATCTCACTTCACAAACAGATGGTTCACCAAAGTTTGATATTTAAAAATTAACATTTATATTGGACTATTTTATTTAGGTAAAATTATATTAAAATATCCTCTTCCCAAGCTCAGTAAAAAAAAAATTGGCTTGCATTAACTAAGAGAAGCTCAAGACTTGTCCAATTCAATGGCTAAAGTATGCATGAACAAAATGCTGCCTACATTACTAGTGGAAAAACCAGACATTTGAAAGACTTTAGGTGGTACTTTATATTCTTTATGTACAACTAACTTTAGTGAAGAACCTAGAAAGCTACACACTATATTTTTATAAAGTCTGAGGACCTAATTATAAGAGCCTAAACAACAGTTTAGTATCATTGAGCAAGTGGGGAATTTCCTCCCTCCAAAAAGTTAATACTGAAAAATTGCAATGTGTAAATAGCAGTTTCATGGAATATGAAAAGATTATACTCAACTTTCATTAAAAAACAACACATTTCTGACAAATGGATTGAAGCCTGTACAAAAAACTATTTAACACTGATAAAAGTAAAATATTTTGGAATTGTGCACAAGGGTGGAAGCTACATTTTAAATTTTCATTGTCATATTTAAAACTCACACAAATACATTTAAATTCATATGATGTATCAATTTGTTAAAAATAAAACTGTAACATGCTAAAAGAGGTCATGAAATGAAATCACTATTATAGTGGTTAGTAAAAACATGTATCCTATTTTGTATAGCCATCAGATGTGTACAGAAGTATAAATACACTATTCTTTTAATAGAACTAAAGGTATCCATAATTCTTTGGTTGAGGGAAGGTACATACATGCAATTCTGGGTTATTCCTACTCATCAAGGATGGAGATAATTCTCAACTTTATATTTTAACCTAATCTTATTTTAGCCTATCATTCCTGAACTTTTAACTGTTGCTACCTCTCTTTCCTTGAAAAAATCCAATTCTACTGACTGTATGATAAATTGCTCTCTTAATTTTAAATGTTTCCCCATCTATAAACTGGATTGCATGCTCATGCGAGTGTTGTACATTGAAGAATATTGCATATTTGAACCATTAAGTGTGTACCATTGTTGTGAACAATCCACATGTCAAGGAGGAAAACCATAGTTTCATTCCTAATTTCATACCACATGAGAGTTAGGACAGAAAGATGTGTACATATTTTATAAAACAGAATTCTAATCAACCACTGAATATTAGTAAAAGACGATAATGACAGACATAATTAATCTTATTGAATTCATCCCTAGAACCGATGGCTATTTAGAGGAAAAATATATTTTAACTGTTCATTTGGGTTTATCATTTTATTTGTTCCTTTTTACAGGGCATAAATAAGAAATGTGTGTAATTACAAATTATCTAATTGCCAGTCATTTTGATAAAGTAGTTAAATGATCATATTGTAGATTAGAAGTCTCATAAATCCTGTAGGATTAGAAGTCTTCACAAATCCTGGGAAAAGAAATCCAATGAGGTGGAGGTTTTTCTTTCCATGATTGAAAATCTTCTGGATTAAACCAGAGTCAGAGAAACAAAGTACAAAATGGAAACATGTTTTACAGTTCAATGACACTATACGAAGGGAATACACATCCCTTTCTTTTTTATTAAGAGGACCCTATTCAGAGCAATAAGTATAATTAGTTGATAAATGACTCCAGTTGTATGCCTCAAGCAACTTGGCTTCAGGGCAACTGCTAACAGCAGGGAGTTGAAAAAGACATCACCTTCTATCCCAGGGACATGCTGAAAGTCAGCAAAAGGAGCTGATTCTTTTAAACTATGTCATAATTCTAAGTCTACCCCCAAAAATCTTATCTATAAAACAATAATAGAAAGCTAAGAAATCTTGTATATTTAGAAAATGAATGTTCTTTTTATAATTCTGAAAATTACCAGATGCTTGTTGTCATTAGAAAGAGTACACAAAAATTTTATGAATGATACATTGCATTACAAGTAAACTATAAATTTGATATCAAACTTCTTTCAGAGGGGAATAAAAATTTAAGGTATACTAACACTATCCAGAAGAAAACAGCTTAGTCTTTTTAGGAATATAAACATGAATCTAGAGTGAGATATGGTGGTTCACACCGTAATCTCAGAACTAGAGCTAAGGTAGGAGGATCACAAGTTCAAGACTAGCTTAGGCATTTTAGGACTTAGTAAGACCCTGTCTCAAAATTTAAGAAATTTCTGCAGAAGCAGTGCAGTGCAAAGGCTCTGGGCTCACTCTACTAGAAAAATAAAAAAGATGAGTATGGTGCTCGTCATGAAGAGGTAGAGAACCTAACACGTAACCAGGTGATTGTATAACTGCAGCATTAGATAAACGGCAGGGCTGGAAGTGCACAGAGGGCCATGTCAGCACATTGGAGGAGGGCTCTTGGATGACCTTCCGTGTCAGGAAAGGACTCCTGTGTTAGAAGAAATTGTGAAGTTCATAAGGCAAGGGGATATGGAAAAGATACTACAGGCATAGAAAAAAATCATTTCTGTGTATTTATTTTTTCAGTTACACTATATGTCATAAATAAAATCCATAAAATGACTTGCATACCCTACTCAGTGTTTTAAACTTTTTTTCTATTCTCTTATTAGTATTTTTCTTGGGTTCCTCCAATGGGAATACAGTGGAAAGTGAAGAGATGCAGCTTGGTATATTCTTATATAATCTCTCTGCTAGTGTTTAGTTTTCTTATCCTTTCAGAATTAATAGGGATGGAACAGAGGCTGTTGGTCACACTGTCTGTGTCCATAGGAACTAACCCCTCCATCCATACCTTCTAGCACACGGCACACTTGCAAGCTTTTAACAGTCTACTGAGTCTTTCTCAGTCTCTCACTCCCTTTTGTTGCTTTCATTTTACCTTAAGAAAAACAATATTAACAACTTCGATAGTGAATAGTATGCTTTATAAATGGTCAACACAGTATTAAGCACTCTCAACAAAACATCTTATAAGCAGCCTGAGCAACAGATAACTTCTTTTCTTATAATGTACTTGAAAAAGAAGCACACAGGAGTTTAGTAAATTCATTTTCACCTAAGAAGTAGAGACAGTTTTTGAATCCAGGGAGACTGATTCAGGGGCTGCACTCTTAAGCCTTATTCAATCCTGGCCACATATCCAGCATACATTTTGTAAATTTTTAATATGTCTACATTGTACAAGACAAATGTGTGGCTATTTTATGGCTTAGAGCATTTCATATAATTTAGTGTACTTTCAGTTCAGTCTTTTTTTTTTTTTCTTCAACACAATTCTTTTAGTTAGGCCAGCCTGATAGCAAAACTTCACAAATGAGAAAACTAAGGCTCAAAGGATTTGCACTGAGGAAGGTTTCACAAGGAAAAAAAGCATAAGTCTCAAACCTGCATCTCTCAGCCTCATCTCTCAGCTTACAGGTCTTTTCAGACCAGTAAAATAGATAATATTAGAGCTCTTGTTATGACATTTGTAAGGAAGGAAAACAGATTATGTTAATGGCTCAAAGTCATATTGAATTAGTGAAAGTCTCTACACAAGAACTATGTCTCTAAATAGTTGTTACATCACATTCCTAAACCGTATCACTTGAAAAGCTTGAGCAGATTTTGTGGCAGTTTTTATTTTCTTTGATAATAATCTTGATCATGGTGTAAACTACCCCAATATTTCATTTAGTTCTGGTAAAGTATAAAGTTGGTGCTTTCACTCATTAAAAAATTAGATCAACAGCAGAAATTTGTTTATAGTAGGGACTTTTAGAATTATACCTAATTATGTACTCAAAGGAATAACAAAAAGCATTACAGAACTTTATTTTTCAAGGGTAGATGTATATATGTACAGCTGATGATATGTAGTGATGAGAAATCTGTTGTTTATTATTAACATCAAGAACTCAGTCTCCTATTACCTCCTGTTTTCTTCTACTAAATATAATCCCTTAGAGGCATCTAGAGAGACCCCATACAAATTGGAGAAATGTTCATCAAGTCCCAGCACTTATAATAACATCATTCCAGGCAAGTAACAGGCTTCTTATCTGGCCATGGTTTCCTTCTTTTTAATGTGTCAGTCATCACTGATTACTAGAAATATTAGCCACAGTATGTAAGATATATTGGCTACCATATTACAAATGCTCAGTTAATATTATATGTCATTATTATCACTAGCACATACATTGTGTTTATTGTTTATGTATTTATTTACTTATTGTTTGTACAAATCCATGCAAAAATTAAAAGGATAAAAGCCATAGTTCACTTTTGTATACCTTTTTTCCTTCTGCAGAGCCCTAGATAGTACAGTACTATCACGTGATTAAAAATACAAATGTGGATTCAGTCATGCCTGAGGCTGAAATTTTGGCTCTCCAGCCATGCCATTGAAGGAGTCTATGATTTGTCTCTGAATAAGACCGTTAGCTTCTCTGAGTCTCAAATTTCTCCCCTGTGAGAATAATAGTGAGATCAATGACTTGAGATTATTTTCTAAAATAGATGAGGTGAGGCATAAGAAATGTTTAGGTCAATACATGGCTTACAGTAGGTTTGCAGTGTAGACTGGTGATTTTTTCTTTTTTGCCTTTCTACATACCTGTGCATGACATACCCTATTTCTTGTTTTTTTGTGGTTTTTTTTTTGGTATTGGGAATCGAACTCGCAACCTTGCACTTGCTAGGCAGCACCGTGCTGCTAAGCTATATCCCCGGCCCCCTATTTCTTTATCCCTCTAATGCAAACACATCATAGCAACTTTATGTACTTCCGCATGCAAACAGATGAGTGACACCCCAAGGAAGTCATACAGTCTATAGGACAGAAAGAGATTTTAATAATAGACTTAAAGGAAACGGATGTAGGCTAGCTTCTGGCCACCTTCCCATTTAGACAATAGTTGAGCCATTCACTCTTCTTTCAAGTCATTAAAATCGAATTATTGAGTTCTCTCTTCTCAAAATATATTTCTTGTTTTTCTCTTCCTATGATTTCCTTCACCTTTACCATGACCTTTCTTCCCTGGAACCTACCTACTCTAAGAAGGCATTGCCAGTTATGCATACAAGTCACACACAAGTGTGTGGACTAACACACACAATTACACACCACTCAATTTATGGCTACCCAAACTTAATATCTGAGGACAATTCTAAAAATGAAAGAGTTAGTTGAAAAATCCCAAGCGGCATTAACACCAGTGAGCCCATTCTTAAAAGCCAGGGCAATAGTTATGAACCTTTATTTTTGGACATATGTCAGCCATCACATCTATTTGAACTTCACCTGCCTCAGCTTCTGACCTTTTCTGGTTTGCATCTACTCTGTCAGAGGCTGAAAATTCTGCTAACTAGGCTTTAACAGACTCACATATTTAAGAAGTCAATAAAGTTCTGCTCGAATCCCCAGGAGACTGAATGTAGGTCTTTGGGGTAAATATTTTCAACTACTGAGACCTTTATCAGAGACCTCTGGCACACTGGACCTTATGGAGAAAAGGGAATTTACTGCATTTTAATTGGCTAATGTCTACTTTATGGGAACACAGAATAAAAATGTAGATACCAATAGAATTTAAATTAGAAGGTAAGTAAGCACAAACTCATCTATTTAAAATATGGTTTAATATAAAAACATTCAGTTTGCATCCATCTTTTCTATTACACAGTGGAGAGGTAAAGGACCCAGCAAATAAGAATAATGAGCAAATTGCTAGTTTATCCTCTGCTTACATTTCAAATACACAGCTAATTGTTTATTTATTTGCCTGGCAGTTGCTGCCTTGATTGCAGGCCATTAGTGACCATTATTAAATGAAATTGTGTTTTCATTTCCTAAAGCAATTTTGAATTCCATAAATCTTAAATTTCTCATTAAAGATATGCAGTTTTATACATGCTTGATCAACAAATATGGTCAAGACCTATAGGAACTTTAAAAGTCACATGAAATCTTTGGAACAATAACAACAAAGGGAAAAGTCAAGAACTTTCTCACTTTGTTTTCTCTGATGGGAATATTTGTCTCCAAGTGTATGTTACTAGCAGACATAACTCAAGAAAAATATTAAAATGAACTTGGTTCACAAGAAATCATAATTTATATGTACATACATATTTTACATAGAATGTGTTAATTTTATTGCATTTTGTGTAATTAGATGCTTTCCCCATCTCATAAAATCAAAAGCAGAAACTTAAGCAGTTAAATAATTTTCCAGACAGACCTCTACTGAAATCTTGATTTCTCTACTAATTGGCCATATGACCTAAAACACCTTAATTAATATTCTGAGCCTTATTTTTGTACCCTTTTAGAAAGATTGCAAATATTTTATTTATCTTGAGAACTAGGTGACAGCATATGCACACTCTAGCCACTGAATTGATCTGGTTTCTTTTTATTTTTCCATTACACCATTTCTCTGAGTTTTAGAATGATTCTAACATTTGTAGAAAGGAAAAAAACACATTAACTTGTTTTATAAAGTTCAGTTGCCTTGATGATTCAGAACACAGTGTTGAAAATTGTATTAAACATATGGTGAACACACCCCAGTAAGTAAATACCTTACGTTTAGAAAGACGATTTATTATTCATCGTTTGAATCAAAGATAATAGACCATGCCTATCTTATGGAGAGGGAACTTGGGAAATGAAAAAAACTCTCCAGAGGAGCTAGCAAGTCTTCATGCTAGTCATGAGGTGTAAGCATGCTCTGAGCAAATTACTTGACTTCTCTGAATGTCTTTTTTATTCTCATATAATAAGTTCAGTTAAATAACTTCTAGGGCATTTTCTAGTTGTATATGGATGGAAGTCTCAAACTGTGTTCAACGGAACAGAAGTTTGATGAAATATTTTCCTTTTTAATTAAGTTAGTTTTTAAAGAAGTCTTAGAATTATTCACTGTGGTCTCCTCCCTTAGAAATATAATTTACAGTAATGTATTAAAGGTTCTGAAATGTCCTATAGTAAAGAAAACCTATTAAATTCATCTTTAATTAAAGTTAACATTAATCAAGTGAAGTAAACATTTTCTAACCTTTTTAAATAATAGAGCTTCTTTTTGTAGGGTGAGGGGAGGTTCAGAACTAAAAACATTTTAATCCTTCAGGGAAAGACATTAATAATGATTTTAAAAACAGTGATATTTACACTTTTTTAAAAAGTCTATGCTATATTTTGAAAATTAATGAAAATATGAAACTGTATCAGAGAAGAAATTCACCCAAATGGAATATCTACATGTGCACATAATTACATTGGAGATTTGAGCATTGTCATCTCTTCAAGTTCTCTACTGCTGAGGGCCAAAATTTTGAAATAGTTTGGAAACAGTGAGTGCTTCCAAAAACCAGTGAAACACACTTTCCAAGAGCCCTTCACTTGTTATCCCCACAGCTTGTGTAGTAGAGCAGTCTTAGAGTGACACCCAGTTTTGTGTTCCCTCTGCCCTTTGGGAAGGTAGCAAAACTTGTTAAGAGAGCGCAAGCCCTCGTTTAGAAATCAGAAATGCAATTGTTAATCTCACATTGCAGTACTCCTCGTGAGGATTGAAAGGGTGAGACAACTTTTGAGAGTATAAAATTCCACAAAAATGCAAAGAGCTGCTAATCTTCTCAATAAGAATTTATAAAATTACTAAATATTTTATACCTCCTAAAATGATAATCCTGGAAAATAAGAATTGTCTTAAAATTGTGGGGCTAGAAGGACTGCAAACAACTTTTCTCAACACGTTATTTTTCAAATAAAATGTCAAAACACAGAGAATAAAGTGAGTTTTCTTATACCAACCAGCTGGCAGGAATAGATCTGGGGCTCTAACCTGATTCCTCTGATTCTAAATCTGTTTCCCTCTGCTACTACCACATCATCTCAGTTCAGGTACAGCACCCGCTATACCTCCCCTTTCACTATTTCCGGAATCAACCAAATACTTGAAAGAATTACTCTCATTCAGAGAAAAACATTACCCTTGAGATTCTATTGCTTTGCTTTTTATTGTTATTTTTGTGACACTGAGTATTGAATCCAGCATCTCATGCATACTAGGCAAATGCTCTACCACTAAAATGTATGGCAGCCCATGCTTTCTTTTCCTTATTTTAAAATTGAGTTTTTTTGTCTCTATCATTAAAGTTAACTCTGCTTTTCTCATGTCATTTCCTTTTCTAAAAATGTCTTTCTTGGCCAGTCCTTTTCTTATTTTCTGCTCTTTCCTCTTTTTGATGTTAAACTGATTGCCTACCCTGAGCACTTTTACGTATTACATAGTTTTTTTTCCACTTATGAGAAACCAGAATGTGATGGACCCTGAAAGTACATTCTAGCAGGGTTATTAATCCACTATGTATATTGCCTTTCCTTAATCTAGTTAGCTCTTTGGAATATAAAGATGTATGACTTGTAGTTTGTAGGTGATTCAATTATAAATAAGTCACATAGAATTACCATTTCTTAATGCAAGTTCAAAGAATATATTGGTGGCATTTCAGGTATTTCTCATGACTGCTAAGAATAGGAAATATAGCAATGAACATAAACTGCAACTCCAGGGACTTGTGTTGATCTTAGAATATTTACATAATGTCAAAGGTTATGGTCATTACAATACATTATTGTCAGAAATTTTTTCTTTTGAAATCCAAGTAAGAGATCCGCTAGACTCTTTGAAAAGTCTTTGCTTTTCATGGAAATTTGTGATCAGATGTATCTTTCATTTTTAATACCTACCAATTTTATGGTGTTTTTGAAAACCAATCTCATTTTTCTCTCTAACAAAACTTAGCCAAGTCACAACTCTTCCCTTCCCATGCAGAAATATAACCATTTTATACAGAATCACATTCTAAATAATATATACAATATTTTACCATATAGCTCTTGAGAAATAGATGAAATTTCACCATTGTAGTGATTTATTTTGTATTGACTTTACTAGGTTTCAAGGACTTAGAAGTGTAGCATATTAATATAACAAAATATTATACACAGTATTACTAATTTTTTTTCTGATTTCTCCTTCAGTACCAACCTAGGCAGGCCTCTTATGTGAGGCAAATCACGTCTCTGAATATACCATTCATAATGTACAAAAAGGCAGCGTACTTGCTTGAAGCCCTCCTGTAGACTGTATATATTTGTGGCATCCATTGTGAGACCTAATTCTCTGACTTACTATGTCATGACAAGATAAAAACAAGTAACTTCACTAGAAAGGAAATAAAATAATTTCTTCTTCAAATTATTGCTGCTAACTCACTCATGCAAAACTGTATGTGTGTTAGTGTGTGTGTTACTGGGGATCAAATGCAGGCCTTTCATACTGAGCCATATCCCTATAAATTTTAAATTTTTTGAGATAGGTTTTGCTAAGTCACTAAGTTGGCTAGGTTGGGTGAAAACTGATGACCTTCTTGCCTCAGCTTCCCAGAATGCTGAAATTTACAGGTGTACACCACCATGAGTGGCTGAAAAAAACCAGTTCTTAAATAACAGGTAATGTGATTTTGCCGAATTTTCAGGTGTGAGAAAATAACCATTGAGAATAATTCAGTTTTTTCTTCTGAATTAAATCCCAGACCTTTCTATCGTTTTAGGTTGGACTATCTGGGAAACATCTATGTTATGGTTTGTGTCTGGGTGTGCCTCCAAAGTCACATGCAGTCATGGGGCAGGCTTTTAAAGTGTATGATTAATTTTTTTGTTTGTTTGTTTGTTTCCGGGAATCAAACTCAAGACCTTGTGCTTGCCAGGCAGGGGTTTATGCTACTGAACTGTATCCCTAGCCCCCATATGATTAATTCATGGGTGTGAGTGCTGTACCACCCTGGGGCAGGTAGTTTGCATACAAATGTAAGGGAGGGAAAGGGGCTGCTTGCTGCCACTCTTCCCCCTTTTGGTCTAGTCCCTTTTGCTGTTTTCCTCCTCCGTGAACAGTTGCCCTATGCCATGTGCCACTCTGCCTTGGAGCCAATCAAGTATAGACTAAAACCCCCACAAACTGTGAGCTAAATAAACCTTTCCTTCCATAATTCTGGGTATCAGATATTTTGTCTCAGCAACCAAAAAAAAGTAACCAAGACAATCTATAAAACAAAACTTTTCATTTTGGATATTTGTTTGGGAGCATTCTCAGAAAAACGTCCATGAGGGTTGAAGAAAATAGGATTGGGCAAAGTAAGAAGCTGACTAAGGTTGTAGCAGCAACAAAGCCTTTCCACATTCCACAGGTAATCTGAGATCGAGAATGAGACACAGGTTTGTCCCATCTGATGGAAGGGGCAGTAGGGACCCACCGTATCTGTCTTCTACCAATGCCTTGATATACTCTTTGAGAGATGGTCCCATTTCAGCAGCTCAGCACTAAACTCCATGGTTGGTAGTATAGACATTTAAAAGCAGCAATAGCTAGACCCAACTTAATGAGTGGTGGCCTGCGGTGCTGGGCTAACACATAACATCCATTCCTGTACTCCATTCATGTACACATTGAGTGAGTTCTTGGGATGACTGGTTTAATTGTCATTCATCAGCTTCATTAGATCAACAAGTGCCTGTTGGATTTGTAGAACATGCTCCTGAATGTATCTGGATGGATCATGGAAGTGAGACCTTGGGTGCTATACATAGTCCCCAACCATGGTTCCCCTGCTGTGCTTCCTGGCTGCCACAATCTGAGCTGCTTGCTCTGTCATGTACTTACTTCCACCATGACACTTCTACCTTGGAGCCAGCCAAACATGGACTGAATCCCCTCAGCCATTAGCCATTTTAACTCCCCTGAACCGCTTTGGAGTTGTGGGTCTTTGGTACTGTATCCTCATGGCAGGAAAGCTGATGAGAGAGGGTGGCTGATGTCAACTCATGCTCTCAATCTCTTTCTTGTTTAATCCCGCTCATTGGTTTAATCCCTCAATCATTCCACTTAGCCCCTTTATAATGCCTTTTGCTTGGTAGCTGCTCTTTAGTTAGTACAAATATGTGATTCAAAGTTCTTAATACTTCCTGGACTTCCAAGATTCCACCCACATACTTCTCCAAACATTTTTGGGCTCTACCTCTCAATTATTATCCTGGTTGGCCCCTGGCCGGAAAGCTGACACATTTACTACTCCCTTCGCCTTTCATTATATTTTCATCTCAGGACAACTCTTTTAAAAACCAAATATGTAATCAATGTACTAGTCCAATCTTTTCCCATTCAGAGAATTTTGCCTTACCCTTGTCTTTTAGGTCGACCTCTGATGGGACTGTAATGAACAGCAGTCCAGCCTCAGTTTGCTGGTGAATACTGAGATGTCCCATCCATTAACCAGCTCAGACCGCGTCCTCCTCTGCCAGTTGGTCATACAAGACTTTCTGTGCTCAACATCCATATCATCCCTAGCCATAGGCGTAAACTGAGCAAGAGATGTTGATACAGCACAGTGGATGGCATGCATCCAGTTCACCTGTTCATATGGTATATTTGTGCTCACTGGCCATGTTTATGCTGATACTACATTGCTCATGTCCAGTTTTTGATGAGTTACTGTGGGGCCCATTTACCTATGATTACTTGGGTGGTTCTGACAGAACTCAACCCATGATGGGCAGCTCTGACGTAACGGTCACTTGAAAACCCACCTGCAGGACCTGCACTTCCACCAGCAATCAAAAGTAATTTGTCTAATGCTCTTTAGTTCTTTGCTAATAGCACTACCTTGTTCTAGAAGTATTAGTGTCTATAGTAGCTTCTTCTATTGGGGCTTGTCATAAACTTCCTAAGTGTCTTTTCTTATGAGTGATACTTCTAATGCCATTGAGTTTGATGTTACATATGGCCTAAGTGCAGCACTGTAAGCACTGAAGCCTAGAGCTGCTACGGAACCCTTGCCTATCTAAGTTCTTCTCAGAGTAAGCAGTCTTTCATACCATTCAGTAAATGGGGCAACCGAGATAATCTGCTGCCTGAAACCAAGGAAGTTTAGCTGTCACATCCATCTTTCTTAGTCGAGAGAGGTCCCAGATAGACTTTTTCACTGGAGGGGATGTCCTGGCATTCCCAAGATGACTGCACCTCTATTGGTATGGAACAGCCAAATAATCTTTGTAGTTTGTGCTCTTACCAAATCTTCTGGCAATTTTCATTACTGAGCCCACTTTGAATAAATTTTTCAAAACAAGAGAGTGGATAAATGTCATCTGTGGAATGACTCAGTGATTTGTCCCTTTGAAGTAACCAGCCTTCCGGAAAAACTATAATCCTCTTTTGGTTTCTTTTTGCTTTTTTATTACACAGTTGTGAAGTACTTGTGATTTTCCTTTCTCATGTGCATAGAAAATATCTTTCTCCAATAATGGCAGCATATGTTGTGCCTGAAATCATGATATAATGTTCTATATTTCACACATTGTGATCTGCAGTTGAAGTTACTGTGTGGTTGTTTTGGTGATTAACTGTCACAATTTAGAATCCTTGTTGTTTTTTTGTAGCAGTCAAACTGGTGAATAAATAGAAATATGAGAGCCAACACCTTTTCTTACTGAATGGCTATTCATAATTCTGTTATTATTCCGATGAAATAATTTTGATTTTGATTTTCAATTTGAGCTGGTATAGGAACAGTTTCAGAAAGTTCCACATAGTTTTCTCCACTTTAATAGCAAGTAGTTCAGGTCAAGGAATGTATCTGGATATCCTGCTAAGTTTCTACCAAAGTAAAATAGAGTATGTCCATTTCAACTATCTAGAGTGGATTCAGTGAGAGCTTATGTCGGCCCAAACTCTGTTTGGTATCTGGACCACATAGGCCCCCACTCTAACCTAAGGGCTATTACAAAGCTTACAGTCAGTGCTTAACAATGTCAACTCAATCCTTTGTCCAAGAATCTCAAATGTCTGTGTTTTCCCATTTCCCCTGTCACTCAGTAAATGGGTCAGAGCAGATTACTCAAGTGTAAATGGCTACCTGACATGGATAAGAGCTGGGATACAGGAACCATTTTGATGGGGTCACACACAATCTGTCCCTCTGTCATTGGGAACCAGTCTAAGAAGTGACCTCAGTCTGAAAGGTGGACTTTCCCTAGTGACATTTTATTAGACACTAGTCCTAATCATACATTTTTGATGTTTACCTTTATTTTTGAGTTGGGAGGAGTTATATAGTTTCAGGAAAAGTTTGCTGGCCTTTCATCTATCATTGTGCTCTATTCACAACTTTATAGTAAGTGCACATACTATATTGTAATGGTTAATTGCTTCTACTATGATTTTGAGACCTGGCCATCTCTTTTTGCTATCAGAGAGTCCAATTCATTAATGTCAGGTCCTGCCATCAGCCTTACCGACAGAGAATGTTCACTACTTTATTATTAATTCTGGTACTTTTCTTATCAGCAAATTCTTAGGTAAAGAAAATGTTTTAGTACTTTCCATAAAATATAGTTGTCTGGTGAGTTTTCTGACTCATAGTACTCATTCACTTTAGCACCCACATTTTCTGAGCCTTTCTACCATTTACCATGAAGTTTTTAGTGTTTATACTTTAGTTTTACAGACTATCACTATATCTAATCTTCCAGATTTATCCTAGGGACATTTCCCAGGGTTTTGCTAGAGTGTTAATTTTGCAGCATATTAATAAAATGTCTTTTTTTTTTTTTTTTTTTTTTTTTTTGTCTTTTAGAGACAGGGTCTCACTATGCAGTTCAGACTGGCCTTGAGCTCACTTTGTAGCCCAGGCTTGTTTCAAACTCACAACGATCCTCTTGCCTCAGCCTCCGGAGTGCTGGGATTACAGGCATGCACCACCACACCCGGCCTAAAATTTCTTTCTCTTTATCTTTTATCTCTGACTTTACCTGTCATTCTTCTTGATCAGTACCTTCTGAACCTTGTTCTACATGCAACGTTTCACTGGATGCAACTCTAGCTCCTGCCAGTGTGTTAACTAGGCCTCGAATCCCTTACAAGTATCATCCCTTTATTTTCTTTATTGCATCTACATTTTTCTGCGTGCAACGTTTCACTGGATGCAACTCTAGCTCCTGCCAGTGTGTTAACTAGGCCTTGAATCCCTTAAGAGTATCATCCCTTTATTTTCTTTATTGCATCTACATTTTTCTGTACATATATGTGGAAACCTGGTCCTACTTGTTTGTTTGATATGTGGAAGGGTAAATGGTGAAATTTTTGTCTCACAATATGCAATATGGCAGCCTCTGTCTTATCTTCAAACAATGGATGAACAGGTGAGAACTTTTTTTTTATTCTAGCACTCAAAACCAAGGCCTTGAGCATGCCAGCCCAGCGCTCAATCACTAAACCACATCAAAGGTCAAGGCATTAACTTTTACCAAGCTAGGAATAGGAATCTTCTAGGTACTTAGAGTGCTTAAGGGAGCTGAAAATTCAACAGCTTTGATTGTATCGAACTGATGTTGCCACACTTAGCCCAAAAGTGCTACTCTTGGTCTTGGTAGATTTTCTAGCATCTGAAATTTAACTTTTTGTATAAACTTTGCTATGTTACAATTAAACCTTGGGGGTGATCCTCAGTTTTCTCTGCCCTCTAACTAAAGGAGAAGAGAGTTTATATATGACCAAGAGAACTCTGGGGCTCCCACTTTGCTTTTTTGTTGGTGATTTATCATCTTTAGTCTTTTCCAGTCTTGCACACAGCAAGAGACCTCAGAAATAGTTACCTGGTTTCATAGTCCTTATAAGTACGATTTCCCTGTGTAATTACTTCTGCACTGATAGAATTTTCAGCTATTGTGTTCAGTTCTGCACTGGTGCTCCACCTACCACTAGGAATTATTGTTAGCAAACTAATAAATAATCAACCCCATGATCTTGTTTTACATTCATATATTTTATTAATACCTTAGGTCAGGTTTCCTGAGAAAGAGACCTGAAACAGGAAGCTGCCTATGGAGGTTTTGGGGAGAGCACTTGGAAGCAAGACCTGTGTGAGCTTGGGACACAGATCCAGGCAGAAGGTGAAGGTTAATGCCCATAGGATACAGCAGAGACTTCAGTAAACATTCTTTTCCTTTCTGATACAGGGAGACTAGGCCTTTACATTCTCACACTCACCAATGATTGGAAGAGAGTTCCCAGTGCAAAAGGAATAGAACCTTGGGAGAATGACTTTCTTTGATCTAATGGAAACTCCTGATGAGGGACCCAGCCATGAGGCATCAGCAGCCAAGACTGCAGACACTGGAGTAGCGAGTGATTTGGTCTTAAAGAGTTCCCTAGGAAGTGCCTTGCAAGGGTCCTTATGCTGTCTAAAACATGCTACTTTAGGCATTTCAAAAATGTATTACTCTATGAATTTTTATATATTTCTTCATAGCACATGATTACTGACCAACCCAGGAAATTTCTGAAAAGGGACACATTTCTAAATAAAACCACCCATTCTGCCCATGTCCAACACATACATGAATATTTTTTAACCTATTATGGCTTTTCAGCTATTTTCTGAGTGTTCTGATATTACCCAAATAGCAAGCTTTAGGAATTAAAGAGCGTGGCTCAAAGGGAATGGATGTAGTTTTGCACTGTAGGAATTTTGCTGGCTTGCAACTCCCTGATGCTTCAAAAGTACTTTAGTGTACTGCTTTGCCACAAAATATTGACTCTAAAACACCTCTGTCCTGGAATAGATCCACTCAGAGAAAAGCTCTTGAACTTCAGTTCCTTTCTTAACAACAGAACAGCGGTTATATTATAAAGAGTTTTGTGGTGGTACAGATCTGGATGTATTTGATGTGGAGATTTAGAGGAGTAATGTGTAAGGATACAAGGTAGTACTTTGACATTTGAGAGAAATTTGAAATTTGATAGACAAACCATTTATCTAGTGTTCAAATGGTAAAATTATGAAATTTCCATAAGAAATACTTGTTTTCAGGAGTCCCATTTCATTGCATGATATTATAGAGGAATATCATGGAATTAACCAGTGATGTGGAGCTTCTAGTCCAATTTTCCTTTTTCTTATACTGACAAAGTAGCATCAGCAAAACCTCACAACCCTAAATTTCAAAGACTTGAGACTTAAATAGTGAGGTATCTATATTTCCAAGTTGCTCTGTTTCTCAGTTTATTAATATAATTGACAGAAAATATGATTCATACTTCCAGTCTGGGTCCCTGGGCTTTAATCTCTGTCACTATTTAACAACTGATTCAGTAAGTCAGGTTCAAGTCTTCAGTATTTACTCATTTATTATAGATTAGTTTTCAAATGCTTGGAGCTGAAATGCAAGAGCATAAAATCAAACTGAAAACCCAAAGGCTGCCTCTGGCCAAGATTCCCTGTAGACTGTTCCCTCTTCAGTATACTCAGTGACTATTGCATATAACATGTAATGACTCTTGATTATATACAATGACTGTCAATGCTACAATCAAGTACATCCTGGGACATACTTTATACAATCCAGATTCTCAAATCTATGTACTATATATGTGTGTGCATCATATATTCTCATATATAGATGTACTGTTCAGCTTTACCCATCACTAGGCCAAAATATCTGACACTCACAACTTAAAGGGGAAGTTATTTTCTTTTTTTTTTTTTTAATTTTAAAGATAAAAGGAGGGAAACATTAACAGACATACAACATTTTACAACATATCACAAGCACAATACAGACAATACAGAGTTACAAACAAAGTGGTAGGGAATTAACAATGGTGGTTGTATTATATATTGATATCTTCAAAGTAGCTTCTCATGAAAACAGATATAGACATGCAATACTGGTCAACCAAAGACTCACTGACAGTTTCTTTCAGCATAGAAATAGAAGACAGAAGAACAACCATGTTATCTATCCTGTATATACATACATATAGAATTTCTCCTTCTTTAAGGGGAAGTTATTTTCACTCACACTCTCTAAGGGTTCAGACTCTGGTCAGCTGGTACCATGCAGAAATAGTATGGCAGAAGGTCATGGCAGAAAATAACTACCTAACTTGTAGAATCCAGGAAGAAGAGGGCCCGTAAAGAACCCCAGGAAAAGGGTCAGCAATGATGGATAGCATACTCCCTTGACCCACTTCCACCAACTAGATCCTGCCTCCTGATTTACGGCCCCTTCATCTATGAACTTATCAGTGTTTTAGCTCATTGATGAGGACAGTGTTCTTACCAGCTAAACGCTTCCCCAGAATCTTCTTCATCCAGTCAAATTCACAAGCAAGTTTACTAATGCAATGGTGAATTATTGCTCTGTGGAAACAAGATTTTTCTCTCTTTGTCTCTCAGTCACTTCTCTTGTCACTGAGACACAACACCCCACACTCAGAACTTAAAGAAGGAAAGATTTGTTTTGGCTCTTACCTTGTGGGGGTTTCAGTTCATCGTCAGCTGGCTCCAAGGCAGGGAGACATGGCAGCAGGAGGGAAGGTGGCCAAGGAAAAACCTCTCATGGAGCAGAGGCCAGAAATCAGAAAACAATCAAGGGAGGATCTGGGAAGGGAGATGAACCCTTGTAGGTCATCTTTCCAGACACTCGCCTCTTCCCAGCAGACACTGCTAACCATCAGCTATGAGTCTTAGTAATCCAGGAATCTTCCAAAGCCCCACATGAGGCTCTTGGGAGACATCTAGATATAAGCCTTAAGAATCTGTCACTCGGAAGTCAATGTCAGTGTTGAAAATTATCCACTGCCCTGTGTTATCATATACACACTGAATGACCATGGGACTGCATGATGTTCTAGTATTTTAGGGTTTGAAGGCCTTGCTCTTGCTGATAATACCCTGTACTTGGCTGAAGTCCAGTCTTCCTTGAAGCACACTTGCTTCAAATTTCTAGAAAATCTTTGATTTCTTGTTTGTTCCTTTGGCACCACTGACATATCTGGGCCACAGTTTTTGAGCAGCGGTCCTTTGTGCTGTCCTCCAGCAGCGGGTGCCCTTGGTTCTAAAGGTGTGAGCTTATTAAGCAGCTACACGTAAGATCATGAGAACCAACCCTGTGCTCTAGCAGAGCTGAAGTGGGAAATGTGGTGAGGGCAGATACATCAGAAGGAGTGGATAGGATAGAAGTGACTCCAAAGTTAGATAATTTTGTGCAATAATGTACCCATATCCAGGAATGCTAGGCAATTGTGACATAAGATAATTAAATAACAGAACTGCATTTAATAATTTGATTAATGTTCATGCTTCTGGAGGGGAAAACCAAGAAGCAAAGTAGACTGAAGCCATGCTGGACCCAGGTCCTGAAGCAAGTTGAGACAGAGGAAGTTAGGCTTCTTTTAGAGAAGAGTGCAATGGACTACACCTCAAGTAGCAGGCTGAGGTTGTATTTTCATCTTGAGACAGGGTAGGTCTTGAATGCTTGCCAAAGCAGGCCAGAAAAGATGGGAGCTGGCTATTGCTTGAGACCTCTTATGTCACAGAGGTCATAGGAAGCACCAACACCTTGATGGAGGGTCTTTACCTATGACCAAAAGTCTGAGTGAAACCTTAGAAACTTTCTCTTTAAAACTATGAAGAGAATGAGAGTGCACATACTCATCTCTTCTATTCAGCACAATTTTGGAAGTCCTGGGCAGTACAACAAGACAAGAAACAACTGAAAATCTATGATTGGATCGATTGCATAGTTCATTGACCACAACCCTATATTATCTTTGGTTATTTGCATGTATAAAATAGTAGAATAAATAAGAGCAAGTTTAATAAGTTTACTAGGTAGAAAACTCAATATAAAAACAATATTCATATATGTAAACACAAACAGAAAATGTGATTATTTTCTAAGACAATATCTAGTAACTATAGAAAACATTTTATCCAAGAGAAAAAGTCTAACTGCAGATTTGTTAAACTCCGATGGAAAAATATTTCAAAACATTTATTGAAAGGCATGAAGGAAACACAAATATATAGAGAGCAATGGTGTATCTCTTTATTAATGAAAAAATACACCTATGGAAAACTAGATTCCATATCATAATTCTAATCAAATGTCAACAAGGTTTTTAAAAATTTGATACACTAAGTCATATTTAAAACTATGAAGGTCCCTATTCTAAGATTTCACATACAAATGAGATCATGTAGCATTCATCTTCATTGTCAAATTTGTAAGTGCATAGAGTAGACTAGATTATTTCCAGGACCTAAACAGTGGGGAAGATGAAATATGAGTTAAAATGTACAAGGTTTCACCCATACAGGAAGATCCGTGGTGGAGATACAATGCACAGACTGGCATCTACAGTTAATAATACTGTTTTGTGTACTTGAAATTTGCTCAGGGAGTAGCTCTTATTGTATCACCATATACACTCATGGACACACACAATAGTAACTCAGGGAGGTAGTGGATATGTTAATTATCCTAATTATTGTAATCCTTTCATAATGTATACATCCAACCATCAGATGCCACATGGTATAGTTTAAATTTACATAAATTTTTGCAACTTAGAACTCAGTAAAGCTAGGAGAAAAATAAAATATAAAAGTTCAAGAACATCTCATATGATTTTGTAAAAAGTCAAATGGAATTTTGGGGGAAGCAGCTTTTCCTTCCAAATGTCAAGACTTATCCTAAAGCATTGTTATTAATACGATAAGGCATTGCTTCAGTGATGGACACTTAGACACTGGATTTCTATTTTTAATTCACTTTCAACTGGACATGGAAATTTAGTATACGAGGTGACATTTTTAAATGAGAAAAGTAATGAAGGGGCTTCTAACAAGTGATGTGGAAACAATTGGAAACACAAAAAATAGTAAAGTTAGCTCTTTTCATCATACCACACAGTAAAGTAAATTTCAGATTATGAAAAACAAAATCTAAAAGAAAATATTTCACACTTTTAGAAGATATATACTTTTTTCTTAATACAGGAAAAGAGTTTTGAAACAAGGCACACAAATCTCAAGCCTTAGGCATAATTTTGATATATTTTATTCCCCTCAAATTCTTAGTGCAATACTCAGATACCATCTTACTCCCAAAAAGAATGGCTATCATCAAGGAATCAAATAATAACAAGTGTCGGGTCTACTGTGGGGAGAAAGAAACTCTTCTATGTTGTTGTTGGGGATGTAAACTACTACAATCACTATAGAATTAATACAAAGACTCTTCAAAAATGTAAAACTAGAAATTTCATTCAAGCCAGCCATTCCCCTCCTATGTGTCTTCCCAGAAGAGTTATAGACATACTGCAGTGATACATGGATACCCATCCTCGCAGCAGTACAATTCATACTAGCTAAATATTGGAAGCAGCCTAAACGTCCATCAACAGAAGAATGGATAAAGAAAATGTGGTATTTATACACAGTGGGTACTGATCTGTCATAATAAAGGATAAATTAGTGTCATTTGTAGAAAAATTCGTGCAATTTGAGACCATAATTCTAAGTGAAATCAATCAGACTCACAAGATTAAGTACTGTATGGTTTCTCTTATATGAGAAATGCAAAGTATAAATAAAAAAGCAAAATAAAACATAATACAAAGAAAAACAAGTCTTTTGTAAAAGGGAAGGGGAGAGAAAGGGGATGGAGGGGAAGGGCGGTGGGATGAAAAAAAAAGAATTAAGATGTGCTCTGTACATGTCCCACTCCCCACAGTAACCATTACATACTGCATACCTGACTTCCTCCTGAATAAAACAATTTAAAAGGAAGAGAAAAAATAAAAAAGAAGCACTGTACACAAAGTTAAAAGACAAGCCATATCATTGGAGAAGATTTTGGCAGTTGTGCATAACTACAAAGCAACATTGCCAGAAATAGTAGATGCAAATCAGTAAGAAAGAGACAAGCAAATAAGATGGAAGAGGAATAAATGTTATGGTTAAATAATTTGGGGTCAAGAAACTAGAAGGTGATGCTCAACCTTGACTGGAGGAACATAGGGTAAAATATGGAGATAGCTAATATTTCTCACCATAGCTGAAGGGGAAAGTTTAAAAGCCTAGCAATACCAAGTGTTGATAAGAATGGAAAGACCTATATATGTGATACATATAGTATATCATATATATTATAATATATAATAAATAATATATTATAATAATAAATATAATAATATATATAACATATACCTGTCCTCCCCCTGGAAAATATATATTATATAGTAAGTATATGATATATATTATATTATATAGCAAGTAGGGTAGTTCTTGGTTACAATCACATTTGATAGTAATTTGACAATAAGCTGTGTAATGTATATCGTAAATCTTTTAAGACAGAGAAAATTATTTCCAGATATATAGGTGAAAACTCTCAACCATGCATGAAGAAACAGGTAGATCACATTCCATTTTCCATTGCACATTTTAGCAGAAAATTCTGACTAACCTAAATGTCCATTAAAGAGGGAGTGGATAAATCAGTTGCAGCACATGCGTATGGTTCAACATTGTGCAACTCTTCAAATAAGCAGACTAGAGCATTAGGTATCAACATCTGAAAACAAGTAGCTGAATAATTTCCGTTATTTTAGCTTTCTAGGACTGCCATAACAAATTCCTACAGATGGGGTAGTTTAAAACAACATAAATTTAGTTTTTATGGTGCTAAATTCTAGAAGTCCAGGATCAAGGAGTGATGAGGATGCTTTCTTTTAAATCCTCTCTCCCTGCCTTGCAGGTTGCCCTGCCTTCTCCGTGTACCTGCACACGACCTCTCACTTGTGTGCACATGCTTGGTGTCTCTTTGTGTGTTCAAACTCTGCTTTCTTATGAGAACCTCAGTCTGGTTGGATTAGGCCTTATCCTAATGTTCTAACTTTATGCCTTGTTTAAACATCCTGTGTCCAAATGAAGTCACTCCACTCTGACATGTGGAGTATAGGATGGTGGTGGTAGGAACAGAACTCAATTTATAAAATTGAAAAACACAAAGAATTCAAAGACAGATTTTTTTGCCAGAAAAGATGTTGCAGGAATCTAGGTTCCTGGTTACACCTCAGGGTGGAGGGGAAAAATTATAGTCTATGTCTACATCTTCCTTCTTTTAAAAAAGATCCGAGACCAGTGACAAAATATATAAAACTAAATGAGACCTGCACCTGCATTTATACCATTATTCACTGAAGTTTTATATTTTTAAAAATTTTGATTAGAAAAATGAAAGAGACCAGTGGCATCCCCACATAGAAGCAGTAAAGCTGTGATTGAAGAAGAAAGAAACAGACTTTATCTCCTAGGTGACATTCTGGGATCCGATTTCCCACGTACAAGCCCAGATGTAAACAGAGCTAATTACTCAAAGGGACAGAAGGCAGCATCACATCTCCGCAGCGATGAGTGACAGCATCCCTCAGCTTTTCTCAGGTTCTGAATCTCCATCTTTCACTATTTACTGAGGGAGGAAAATGCTCTATTTTTTTTTTAAAGAAAAATACAAATACTTAAGAGAATTTAAGCTTTAATGTGATGAAATATTGTAAAAATTTAATACTGGTGTTTTAGGTTTTAATTAGATAGGAGAGGACCTGGAAAGTACAAAGGAACATTGTGTTTATAGAAAAATAAGGTTGAGAGTTTTGGGTCTGAGAAGAGGGGAAAGGAGGTTGGATATGTCAGAAAAATGGTAAATTTCACAGCTAGTTCCTCTCTCTCTGATTCTATGTGCCTATACCCAGAAAAATGAAAACTGTACACACACTTCTGGAGTGCAGTGTTGTTACATAAGCAGGTATCAGCCTGAAAACCTGACTCAGGTTTTCCTGAGTTTTCCTGACCCAAACCCTGGACAAGCTGTGCCCTTTAGCATAGCATCACCAAGAGCACATTTTCAAGGTCATCTTATGCTAGCATCATCCTCCAGGGAGCTCTGCAGGCCAACACGGTTAATTACGCTAACAGCCAAGGAAATTGTTTTGGCTCACCATGACCTAGTAAGATGAATATCTCTCTTCCTTAGTCACAGGGGGACGTTAATGGTATTTTTATTAACTTGTGACCTGTGACCTGTTGATTGCTATTAGAATATAGATTGTATGCATAAACCAGGTTGGTTTTCACAGATATAATTATGGAGCAATTACTGTGGCAGCCACTGGGCTTCTAATCATTGTTGGCACAAAGAATTTGTAAGAATCAAAACTGCTTTTTGGAGTTCTACAAGAAGAAACATTTGAGATCAACATTGATGTTGTCTCTTTATGTCTTCTTATAATTTATGATTTCTATGATTACACTGGTAAATGAAAGCAGATTTGCAAAGATAAGGAAACTGCAAAAAATAGCTCATGATCAGGGTGATATTAGTTTTTGGTAGCTCAAATGTGAAAACTGTCTTTATTGGAATTGCTGTGATTGAAAATATATGCAGCTTACTAGTGACCCTAGTGTTGCAGGTATCCCTAATAACAAGTGACTGATTGTATTCTGACCTGCTATCACTTCAGTAATGTGAAAATTCACTTCTGCAATTATGGACAGTGTGATATGAAATACAGCATTAAGTACTTCAGTCATGCTCTTTAGAGTCACATATTAATGGTAATGCCATCAAGGTTGCCAAAATGTCTTTGGAGTCGATATCTAAGTATCCTGATTTAAATTTTGTGAAGTGCATTAGTTATTCGCAAAGTGCATTATTTATTCTGCAAAGTGCATTATTTATAATCACAGCCCTTCTCCTCCTTCGTTAAAGCAAAGTTTATGCAACCCCTTTTAAACTGCTGCCTTTGCATGTAGGGTGAGATCAGGAAGGACAAATGGTACCATTAACACAGTAGATTACAGTATTAACTGACTTGACTGGAAGCAGGAAATACTATCTGAAATCTTGCCATCTTAGTTTGGGAGCCATAAATGAGTGAAATAAAAAATAAAAGTGAGAACCTACACTTCCAGGTTCTCACTCCAACTAAATGTTTGAACTCTGTGGTAGAGTCGGTTCTACTTGAACTTTGGACAGTCCGCTTTCACAGGAACAGTTAGAGCGGAGGAGGGAGGCATTGAAAGAAGGAAGGGGTGGGAGTGCATTCGTGGGCTTCTGAGCAAGGGGAACTGATGACTACGTATGACTACCCTTTGTTCCAGAACTGACACTTCCCCTGATTTCCCATGATCATAGTTATAGCATTTCTACTTCTGTACACTCCATGGGAGGCTGCTGTGTACCCTAACAGGAAGGTGTTGGAAGTTTAAGGCTACCGTATTGGGATGTGAGATCTAACGAGAGGTGGTGAGATGACATCTGTCCTCATGAGTGGGTAAGGCCTGCACTGTGCAAGAGGCTTCCTCCTAGAAGGATGAATTTGCCTCTCTCTCTCTCTCTCTCTCTCTCTCTCTCTCTCTCTCTCTCTCTCTTTCTCTTCTTCTCCCTTTCTGTCCCTCTAATCTTCCCAGTTGAATTAAAGTATCAAGATAACCCTGAGAGTGATGTTGGACTCCCTGGTCTCCAATACTGTAATGAATTACTCTGCTTTAGAAGTTACCCAGTCTCAGGTATTTTATTATAGCAGCCCAAAACAGAAACTTAGCATCATCTCAGAGTTAAAGCTACTTATTTGGAGTGGTTTATATTAGAATCAAGCTACATTCTCCTTTTAGTATTCTGCTGAGATAATTGTATTTTCCAAGTTAGAACATTTTCTAGTTAGACTACTTTAAGATAAATTTAATGTTTTCATGACAACAAAACAAACAATACAAACAATTGATGCTAATTTATAGTTAGCCACACTTACTTTTCGGTAACAAGTATTGGAAAAATCATGAGATTTGGATGAGTTAATTGAGTTACAATTATAACTCTGTTACTTACTACAATATGAAGTGTGGTGCATTGTTTAAATTTTCTGAGCCTCAACAAAAAGATGTCCTTTCATAAAAAATAGTCAGATTATTAAATGAACAAAACAGAATGTATCTGACATAAAGACTAGAGAAAAATACAACCTCAATGCAACAAATATATATTTTTCCTCCCACCTATATACCTCACTCCTACTAAAGTGTACAGCTAAAAGTGCATAAGATGCCACATTTTGAATGAAGGGCCAGAGATTAGAAAGATGACCTAAGGACTTCAACATGGTTTTTAAAGTACAGTAGAAAAGTACATTTGCAAAGGAAAAGTAAAACTGAATAATTCAGTTTTAACTGTTTAGTACCATCTTTTCCTTCTATCTGATTATTTCTTCCTTCCTATAACTTCAGCAAAAGGGCTAGGGGAAAGTTTTTAATATCTTGAGCATTAGTCGTAACATGACCAGAAATAGTATAGATGCTCTACATTAGAAAATGCTAACACTGAAATACACATTTCCTAGACTGATTTGCCTTCCTTTATGTCACTTATCCTCTGATGCGTTCTACCGAGCAAATGAGAATAGTAACAAGGACGAGAGCAGAAAAAATAATACAACCCAGATGCTAGGTAGCCCTAAAAGACAGGAGTAAGTTTTATACCAATAGAGTGACATAAATAGGAACAGTCATCTCATAATTATTTTAGAGTCCCTATTTACATAATTAAGTAGGATATAATATCATGTATAGACAGTATTTACTGTCTCATGCTTATTTTTATTTACTCAGCTTGGCTGCAGCCCTGCAGGAAGCCTTTTAAAACAAAACAATTAATTTCCTTAGTATTGGAAAGGTGAAAATGAGGAAGGCTAACACATCCTGGGAAGGTTTTCTGTATCAAATTGAGAACATGATTACAGTAATACAGCAGGGATTTAAACACCGCCAAGAATTTCATTAGGGAAAGGTCTCTATTTGATTCAATTTCATAGGTCACATCCTTTGCCATAGTATGTGGGCTATGAGTTATCAACATATCAAATAAGAATATATATAATTATACAATATATTGTATATATTCTATGAATTTGGTTTGGCCTGTACTATTTCTCCTCTCTATTAGTATGGATATCTGCATGAATGGTCTCTGTCTTGAGCTGAAAACATCATGAGTTTGCTAGAGCTATACACACGGACAGACCCTTCTGATTCAGCATGAATTGTCTTCCCATTGAAGAAATAATAGATCCCTGCCACAGTATTTTAATCATACCCTGGGTGCCAAGCCTGTTCTCTTAATGGATTTTGCGTTGAAACAGTGAAAGTAGATGCAATGCATGGAAGATGAGCTAGCAGCTAACTCAGAAGAAAGGTGTCTTCCATCCATAGTGCAAGTGCTGTATGCCATTGCTCTCCTGAGAGAACCTTTGCTCCCACTCTCTCCTCTCTGTGCTCCAGGACCTGGTTTTGAGGAAATTACCCACTGTGATGGATCATTAATAAAGTGTGCTTAATTCTCTTTTGTGACCATAAGTCTTTGGTTTCTGCTGAAAATTCTCACATGGAACACTTACAGGGTAATCTGGTACGACGAATTGTTCAACCTCTATACACCAAAGCCAAGGTCAAGGGTACGAGTTCATTAGCATTGTTTCCAAATAGTCCATAAACGGCAAATCAGAGCTAACACAAAAGAAAAATATAGACTGTGTATTCCCACTGGGATCTGAGCTGCTCTTATGTCTAAATTTTATAAAATTCTAAATTGTAATCCTTTTACATTTACCTATGTAGCAAAGTACCCACTGATCATCATCCTCTAATGCATTTGTAATCGATACATGAGGCAAAGCCAGACTGGATTTAAGGACTTAAATTTAAGGACTTTAAGTAATTTTGAGACATTCTTCATCACACAAGGCATATGTGCATTGTTTTAACAAAACAAGCATCTATACTTTATACACATGAAGTTTATCAGTAATGAAAACGACAATAGCAGAACATGACTGCACGTAGTTTAAGAAAGCACTTGTTTAGAATGTTTAAACTCAGTGTATCCACTTCCTTGTCCTTTATTGAGACCCCCACCCTACATACACACACAAACACACACACACACACACACATCAAATCATTGCTAAAAACAACCAGGAAAGCTAATTCTATGTATGACGTGTGCTGTGTTACAAAGTAGCCTAGAAGTAAATGAGTGTGTGTGAGACAGTAAAATGTGATTCTGTGTTTCTATAGATAATGCTAAACAGTTCTTCACAACGGTTTTTCCAACTCAAACCATCATTGTCAGTGTACGAGCAGTCTATGTTCTCACCAACAATTGATACAAATAATGTTCGGTCATTTGTCTTTACTTCCTAAGAAATAAAAGTAAATGCAAAAAAAAAAGTAATTGCAAACGTCGTGCACTTAGCACCATAGCATGATAGTAGTAGTATGGACTATGATACTATATAGTATGGACTATTATACTATATAGAAACACCCACGTACTATTTCCATTCATAATCATATATCTCCTATCATCATGGTACAACTGTTTGCACCGGTACTATAGAATAATTTCAAATATTTCTCATTACTTGTTAGTTCTTCTCCCTCCAGTGCAAATAGTTCTACACAATTTCACTCAATATAGCTTCCTAAAGCGCATTTATAATTGTGCTAATTTATCCTATATGATACTTAAAACTCCCAGTTACTTTCAAAAAACAGCTATGCAGTATTACTTAATACCCATTTACAATTTAGCTTCTAAGCTTTTCTTTGAATTTTTTTCCTCACATTTTACATATTTCAATCAGGATCAACCTCCCTTTGGAAAAGTATGCCCCAAACTATCTGCCACAGCCAATGTTATACATACTCTTATTCTTGTACAAGGTCTGTTGCTTCCTCTATCCACCCTCCATTTATCTGTTTTACAGCAAGCACATTTTTTCAGAAACCAGATATGCTTTCTTTTCTATATTCAGTTCTCTGGCATTTTGTTATAATGGAATTTAAATCAATCTCCCCTTAGTCATTTCCTTTTAGTTTTTTTAAATTTTTGTTTGTTTGTTTGTTTGTTTGTTTTGTTTTTTCTTCCAGTACTGGGACTCGAACTCACAATGTTGCTCTTGCCAGGCAGACATTGTGCCACTTAGCTAAATCCCAAGCCCCTCTTTTTACTTATTAAGTTGTTTTGATACTATCCTATGAAGTGGTAGATAGGTTCATCCTTAGAGAAAATAGACTAAACTTAGCACAATGATTTGAATACAGAAGATGCACAATAAATATTTGCAAAATGGAAGTGAGCATGCATAGTGTATATATGTTTTAGTGAAATTACCCAGATTGTCAGAATATAAATTTACCCAGTAGAGCATGCCAGGTTATTCTGGGCCAAATAATGACAGCAGTCTTTAAGTGTGAGAGATGAAGCAAAGTTGGCCAAGGAATTTGTTCAAAATCTGTTTGAGTGACACAATCTACCCTGTCCCAGATTGATGCTTCTTATGGCACCTAAAGGATCCATATTTTCTAGGAAAACTGATTTTTTAAATACATAAAAGATATTTGGGTCATTTCTCCAATTTGTACTTAGCCAAATAATGTTGTTTTCTATTGGATCGTCTTCAGAATGTCCTTGGCACCAATAGTCTTTATCAATGTCAATTGAGTGACATTTAACATACTTTGGAGTCGTACAGATTTAGCAAATAACTGCAGCATGATTTCTCTTACTTTTTAAGGCATTGGTGGAGGCAGTGCAGTATGATAAAAGGAAAATAAGTTTAAGAATCTGATGTCCATAGGTTGAAAAACTAAGTATGCCTGGGGTAAGTTTTATGGATTTGGACAAGTTACACAAATCATTTTGAGTCTATTGGATCATCTATAAAATACCCATCATAAAATGGAAATTTTAAAGCTCTGTGAAAATGAAGTCAGATAATATACACAAAGTAGTTAAGTAGCTAATATTGAACTGGGCCTTGGTTTAAACCTTTTGAGGGAGTCTTCTTTGTTTCTTCACCTGGGCTAATAGCCACCCCATACTCTGCTTTATCAATGCAGTGTACTTTTGCATTAAATCTTTATCTAGGTACAGCATGTGCACCTGTCATCCTAGCTACTTGGAGGCTGGGTGGGTGGGTTACTTGAACCCAGGAATTCTAGACTAGCCATATCTAACAAAAACTTTTTTCAAAATTTTTATAATAATTCATATGTGTACTATCATTGCTGGAATTGTTCACTCTCAGGGAGAATGGTCTCCTGCCTGTTTATCATCACAATTTTAAAGCCAGACATAGAATTTATGATAAAATGGATACAAAATAAATACATTAATAAGTGATTTTTTTCCACCTGTATGTACAGTGAGATGATAAAGTAAAAATTACTGAAATCTTTTTTTCCTGAGCAGAAGTTACATATTGTAATGAGTCCTACCTTTTCCAAACCAGTGGTATTTCAAAGCTATTTACATATTTCTGTGAAACACGCATAGCTTAAACCGTTGCTAAAGGGTGTTTTACTAGCATAACTCCTGTGCCCACACAGTCTCCACTTTTAGAATGCCATCAAAACTGTTGAACCCATCTTTTAAGAAAGTATTTCATTTTTGAGAACTTTCTAAGCCACTTTCACATGACGGGGCCAAAATATCAGGCACCATTAACTTAAAGAAGGAGAGGTTTATTTTGATTCACGGTTTCATTCCATGGCCAGTTGGCTCCAAGTCAGAAAGGATGGTAGAAGAAAATGTGGTCAAGCCATGGCAGTCAGAAAGCAGAAAAAGAGAGGAGCGTGGACAAGAATAGACAACTTAGGTCATTTCTCAGGGGCCCTGCCTCCTTATAGCCTTGAGACACTGCACTCTTCAACAGATAGATCCACTTGTGAGTACAGCACCGCCATGATTCAGTCATCTTACAGGCCCATGAGACTTTGGGGGGACATCTGAGATCTAAGCCATAATAAGAAAAGTTCAAAATTATATGGAATCTACTGTGACAAATTAAGCAATTTGTTTTATTTTTATGCATCTTAGTCACATTTCTTGTTGCTGAGAGAAAATACCCAACACCCAAAGTTATAAAGGAAAGGTATTGAGCTCACAGTTGGTAGAGGTCTCAGCCCATAATCAGGTGGCTCCAAGGCAGGGTGGCACATGGCAGAGAGGCAAAAGTTCATGGTGATAGAAGACAGCAAAAGAAAAGAGAGGGAGTGAGAGAGAGAGAGAGAGAGAGAGAGAGAATGCTCTTTCTGTCCCTTATATTTTATGCATGCTACCTGCCCAAGAGTGAGTGTATCACTCACATGCTTAATCCTAGCATTGGACTATGCATCAATCACAAACTCTAGATTCAGCTACCTCTGAAAAGCTTGCCCTCCATGACTGCATGAGGCTTCGGGGGCACATCCAGACACAAACTATAATATTATCTGAAATAAAGTTTGGCAAAACATTAATAAAATTTTTTTTCTATGATCAGAAATTGATTCATTTCAAAAAACAAAACAAAAAGTTCCATAAATGAGTGAGTTAAAGTTATCACATCATGAGGAATATATTGTGAAGAAAAATGTTCTAGGAGACGGGTACTTTGTACATTTGTGAAATATCCAACAACAACAATTGCTCTACCACTTCCTCTGAAAATTACATTTCTTTTGAGTCATGCCAAGGGCCGGGGATATAGCTCAGTGGCACAAGTGCCTGCCTAGCAAATGTAAGGACCTGAGTTAGAGTCTTGATACTAAAAAAAAATGTCATGCCAATACAAATTCCATTTAAAACTCTTTTCTCACAGGTTTTTCTAAGGAGTTTGATGAGAGTAATAAATATCTCATGAAACAAAGCGCAATACACATTTAATGGCATTATAGTTAGCATCTGCAACCCTCCTGCTGGTTATATGCAGCTTCCTAAGGAAGAATATTTTCTATGGTGTTGTTATTAAAGGAATTTAGTGTTAGTTATCTGAACAAGCTTGGGCCTTATATTAATTCAATTTAATCACATAATAAAGACAAGTAACTTCAGTGAAAATCATCTCTCACAAATATAAATATGATTTTAGAGTAATTTTGTGATATTATATTATTAGAATCATAGTGATATTTTTATCACTATGTCGTCCATAAGAAGTGTGTTTGGAGCCTATTCTTGTATATTTTGCATTCTCTGTCAAATGAGAACATTTCTATGGTACACGAACAGTATTCATAGGTAAACTGTATTCTATTGACATTACTAGAAGAGTATCAAAGCTGAATAAAACAAACTGAATTGAAAGGATGAGGTCAAGGGTAAAGAAAGTGGAAGAAAAAGCTGAAAGCTTTAGGGTAATAGAAAACGTGTGTACAATCCTACATAACTCATTACTCCCCTAAAATAAGCTTATTTTCTTGATAAAGTCATCGGCAACACCTCAAATTATGGAGTTTAATTTGCAGAGTGATTTTCAAATAATTGGGACCTACTCACTTAAATATCTCACTTGCTAATGCAAGTTGGGATGAAAGCTGAGCTGCTAATCATAGAAATCAATTCTCAGAAGAGGACATCACTGAAAAATCAGTGATTTGTGCTTTTGAGCAGTGAACTATGTTTTGGGAAAGAATAAACTAAGGAAAACTTCCCTATGCTTCATCCACCAAGGAAAGTCCAAAAAAAGAATTGGATTCTATTGAGCTTCCTTTCTCTTTTATTTACCTGTATTTATTTATTTTTCTCTGCTTCAAAGACAGCACATTGACTAAGACATTTAAAGCACAAAATGGTAATTAAGAATGTCTCAGGCAGCCCCAGCTGGCTCTGGAATAGCTCCCAATAGATAGGCTGACATTTCCACCCTCTAAGAATCCCTGGTTGGATGCAGTTCAGAGCAGACAACCTTGATTCTACCTATTTGATTAAACAACAGAGAAACTGCAAATAGTAAAAGTCACTTCTCTAGGGCCAGCTTAAACTGACAGCAAATCCAAGAAAAGACTGTGATGGAAAAAGAAGATTATAAAATAGTATAAAATAGACTTATCAAATGCCAGTAAGCATCTAACTGGTCAATGAACCTTCTAAATGTGGAAATTATATTAGTATCTCCAGAGCTGAAGTTCTTGAGGGTCTTTTAAAACATAATTTAATATTCATTTAAAATTACGCCAAGAAAGGATTGCAATAGCAGCCACCTGTCTGTAAATCTTTAGGTAAATTCATATGGTAACTAAAAGCCAGAAATGTTGATAGAACAACAGATGAAAAAGCGTTTAAGTCCTGGAAGTTCATAAGGGCATCCAGACAACAGTAGTTTTTCACCTGGAATAACTACATAGAAATGCCAAGTGACATATGATTAAATGTCAAAATTAATGTACACACACATGCTCGCTTGCCCGCGTGAGTAGCTTTGGGAAAGAAATGTAGACAACTGGATAATATGTGGGAAGTATTCTCTTAATTTTGCTCTTAGCTGAAGGTAAGTCAATAGCAGCCCTCTAAGCCTCAGCTTCCTCTTCTGTGTGATGATTGGGCCCTCACTCTGTGAGTCCTCAGGTCCTTTCCAGTTCTTTGCTTTAGTCGCACAAGCATGTAAATGATAACCTTTATGAATGAGAGGAACTGTACTTACTGATTTTGGAGAGGCTGCAGGAAGGTCACTGAGAAAGTGAGAATGTTACGTGTGGCTAAGCAGAATGACCACTACTAGATCTCTGCTCTGGATCCAGAATCCACAGCCTTTTGTTTTAGTCCAACAAATCGTTTTCTCACTCTGGATATCAGTTTTCCCTTCTGCAAAACGATGGACAAAGCCATGTCTAAGATGGGTTCCATTTTCCCTGCCCCCTCCACTACAGAGGAAGCCTCTCGCACTGACTGTCCAGCATTAGGCATAGCCAGGCCGCGTCCTGTAACTTTTCTGGACATCAAGTGCTTGATCTTGTCTGTCCCTTATTACCTAGTGTTTCTTCTACATCCCTTTTTAAGTAACTCTCTTTCCTTACTACTTTATTTACACTTCAAGTTGCTATAATTAGCTTCTTATATCTTTTAGGTCTATTTTTCTCCACAGCATTTTAGCCCCTCCAAAATCTCCTCAAATGTTAACAGTAACATGGAAATATTTTAAAGTATTGATGACGCTGTGCTGATTGTTACTGTTTTAATCTTTTTGCACTTTGGTCAGTGTCTTCTTTTTTTTTCCTGTACCAAGAATTGAGCTCACAACCTCATGCTTGCCAGACAGGCGCTGTGCCACTGAGCTGATCTCTGGCCCCTGGTCAGTGTCTTAATATGAGTGAGTTAATATAGCATCTTGATAAGGACTGCCAGAAAAATATTCCCACTGTCCATGAATAACCTTCTAAGTATACTAAACAAAGGCACAAGCTTTATGAATACTACTGAGGACTTAATAGTCTACTCATGTTTGAAACTGGCTCATTCCATAAACAAATTGGCTGCATTAGTACAAGATATTTAAAGGAGTTTTTGTTAATTACACTACACATTTATGAAGGTTAAAGCCACTGAAATCTCTGCCTTTATGTGCAATATTCTCTTTTGTTGTGTGATAATTATACTCTAATTATGTGGGGTTATAGTTTGGTTATGATTCTATTTTAGGAAGGACTTTTTGCCTTTTAAAATATTGTAAATCACATAATACATTCCTGCAGCATATATTTTTCTTTGCAGTCAGTATCCACTAGAAATCTTGTCACTTAATTTCCTGAAATCTGCCTGTAGTCCTTCTCATTGCCCCAAAGTAACACTTGCCCCAATCTCTAAATGTTGCTACCCCAGTGTATCCAGAGATGTCTTCTATATTTTGTTAGCTGGTGTCATCAATATCTCCTTTACACTTCTTTTACTGAATTGCTATTGAATCTACTCAAAACCAAAGCAAGCCCTCCCTTTCTCTCCCTTTCCCTCAATTCCCTTCTCACTCTCTCTCCCCTTCTCCATCCAGGGAACCTATCTATTCTTAGTTAAGACTACAGTTTCTGGATTGGAAATTTTCAAATTGTCTACTTGGTATCTACTGATAACTGGGAAGCTCTGCCTGTTTTTACATCTTACTGTGCCTAAAACCAAGTTTAATTTCCATTTTAAGCACTTAATATCAACCAGGTACCTATCACACATCATTTTTTTAAAAAGGGGTTAGAATGGCTCACGGAAACCTGTATATTACCATTGTAGATAACATTAGAAACATAAATTGTTCATTCTCAACAAGGTGCAATTTGGTGATATTTATCAAAACCACAAATCCTATAGCCATAAACCTTACTTTAGGAATCTGTCCTTGGAAAAACACTTGTGTATGTACTGAACCGTGGGTACATGAGTGTGTTTACTGTAGTATTGTTTGTAATTGGCACCATTCCTAATTATGAATATCAAAAAATTAAATGTAAAACAAGAAGGTGATTATTAAAAACTATCCATAGGGGAGAACCATTCAGTAATAAAAATATTAAAGAATATGTAAAAATATATATATGTATATGGAGGGAGGGACAGACAGAGACAGAGACAGAGAGAGACAGAAAGAGACAGGGGGAGAGAGAGAGAGAGAGAGAGAGAGAGAGAGAGAGAGAGAGAGAGAGAAAGAGAGAGAGAGAGAGAGAGAATGGCTTTCTAATTAGGTAAGTGAAGCATAAGTAATTTTAGCATATGCGAGTCTATCTTTTGGTATCCTGAGACTTTGCATATCTCTGTAAGGAAACTCAGAAATTGATTTCATCTCTTTGTCCCAGAGAGAGGAGACCTAGGCAGCTACAGGGCAGGCGTGAGAGAAAGACTCCTCAACAATTCTTTTGGCTCTACCAAATTGAGAGCCATGTAGCTATATCAACCCTCCAAAACCCGTAATTAAAGTATAAATAAATGAAGTACTCCAAATAACTTTTAAAAATAGGAGGATTTGGAATAGTGACAAATGCTGGAAAAATGCAAAGACCAATATAGTGATAAGGCTAAATCACAAAATTTCTTCCATAGGTCTTTCCTCTCTTAGGAAGGGTGGGCATTATTAATTTGCTTCCTTAAATCATCCATGGTTTCCATAAGGAAAAAAAAAAAGAAAAACAGAGTGGAGTCTATTTATAGAACATCTGGGACCTGAGAGAGATGCAAGGATTTTTGTAAATAAAACATCATGTGAGGTTCTGTACCAGACTCATTCCTAAATTACATATAACTCCTAAAATACATATAATTCTAGATTTCACCTGGTTGATTATTTTTTATTTTTCAGCTTTATCAAGTTTTAATAGACAAATAAAATTGTATATCATTTAAAATGCACAATGTGATTTGATACAGATATACATTGTGAAATGATTACTGCCATCAGGTTAATTAATACATGTAATACGTTCATCTCCTTGCATAGTTGCCTCTTTGGTGTGTGACATCTAAGATTCCCTCTCAGAAAATTTTAAATATGCTGTACAGTATTATACTTGTAGTTACCACATAGTGTTTTAGATCCTCAGAATTGTCTTATGAAAGTCTGTAGACTTTGACCACCCACCTCATTTCAACATCCATCTCAGCCACTATTCTACTCTCTACTTTTATGAATGTGTTTTTTAATTTATGTTGTTAAAATCATGAATAACAGACATCACAAAGTGCTCATCTTTGTCTAGCTTATTTCACTTACCATAGTACCATTCAAGTTTGTCTGTCTTCACAGGTGGATTTCCTTCTGTTTCAAGAACAAATATTTCATTTTACATATATATATGATATTATATATGATGTGATATATATGTCTATAACATTTTATTTTCTTTGTACACACATTTGACAGAAATGTAGAAAATGTTTATGTCTTAGCTATGGTGAGTAATGTTGCAGTGAACATAGCAGGGTAGACAGCACCTTGAGATAGTGATTTTATTTTCTTTACACTCAGATGAAGGTGTCTATACCATACAGTACTTCTACCTTTACTTTTTTAGACTGTTCTCCATCCCACCGACACTGTAGAGGAGCTCATTTTTCTTCATCTTTTTGCCAGCATTTGTTATCTCTTCTCATGTGGCCAAAGTTTATAGTGCCCTTCAAAACAATCCACTGGTATAATGCCTAAGTGAAATTAAATATTTCTGTATATTTTCCCAGACTGTATATTTTCCCAGACATTGACATGTGGAAAGGAGTGAAAAACTGAGTTTACATTATTCAAAAAATAACTGACATTTACCAAAAACATGCAATCCTAATTAGGGCTATATTATGCATTTTACTTGTAAAGTCTAATTTAATTTTTATAATACTATTGTTGAATGAAAGCTATTAATAATTACAACTATTTTATCACAAGAAAACTGAAGACAAGAGTTGTCCAAAGCTTGCTAAAGATCTCAGGGCCAACCTGGGGAAAGCTGACTCCTGAATCTGCATATTGTACTATTCTGCTATATAATTCTTAGAGCAAACATATTCTCCATGGTAGGTTATGAGCCCTTTGGTAAGTTTTAACTATTTCTTGGACTAGTAGTTCAATAACTGCTGATCTTAGCCTTACAGTTTCTCAGATTATTCCTCCAAGGTAAAGTTCAAAAAACTCATTTCATATTTGAACTCCTGGAGAATTCTTTTTCAAACTTCTCACTTTCTGATCTAGCATGAGTATAATAACTGAGTGTCTTCCTAGACTTATTGTGACATTGGTCCTCTCTACTAATAACATTGAATTTCTTAATTTCTCCCTTTATCAAATAAAAATGCCATGGGAAAGTTAGTTAATTTCCCTGAGCACAGTTTGTTGTTCTATAAATAAGGATAATATTATGTCACATGATGAGTCAAAAGAGATAATGTATGAAAAGCAATTTACACATCCCCTGGGAAATGACATGAATCCAGAAAATGGCAATTATTCTTTATTAATATAGTAGACTATAATGCATATTTAATAATAACTTATTCAAAAAGTCTTTAAGTACCTAGTCTTAGTGATTTATTGGCCTAACAATTTCAAGGCAGGTTTTCCACTAATTTCTCCTTCTCCTTACCTTTTGTAGTTTTACATCTCACAATCCATCAGTTGGCCTTCAAATTTGAATGTATCATTCTTGACATTGTGCTTTGACCTGTTCAATTCTTCAACAGATCATTACAGTTTGATTTACTTGCATGCATTCATTTTTAAACTTAAAATGGTATCAGAGTTTTCAAATTTAAAGTGATATCAAATAGGGCATTCAGTAGGAACTAAACTTTGAATTTTTTTCTTTTCCTAGGTAAGTAATAGGCAGTATTTTCATGATTCTGGGCAACAATAGTGAACTATAGCTTCCAGTCAGCTATAACTTCATGAGGATAAACAACCTGACACCCTACAATGTACATTGTTACTAAACTGTGATGTGCAGTAGGTCAGACACATATAATGCCTTTTTGACTTGCATTAATATATGGTGGTTTTATCAGATGCTAGCCAAGCATCTGTCAAGAAGCCCTTAATCTGACATGCTCTCTCCACTGAGAACCATGATTTTCTTCATTCGAAACTCCACCGAGAAGCCACATTCCACACTACGCCTTCCCAGTTAATGACCCCTTCTTTAGTAATTGTAGCAATTCATTGTGTATGCTGCTGTGTGGTTGGGTTCTGACTGTATCCTTCATGCCATTGAAATATTCTCCATGGTGTGTGGTTTCATTTAAATTTGCTCAGCTCTCCCAGCAGATATGAAATTCTCAGAGAGGAGTCATGCTTCTTCATTCTACTTTCTATAGAATTCTTATAGATTTGTGAACAATTGAGCTATCCCCCATAATTTCCAAGCCCATCAGTGTTTTTATAATGCTCCTTTTTGTAAACATAAATAATATCACAAAAAATCCCATTCTCCTATGGTTTGTTGTTCACCAATGGCAAAGACAGATTCTATTTCTAGATGTACATACTTGTATTATTCTTTTGAAATCTTTAGCATTTCATACCATGTTAAAAATCATAGTTAAATTCCTTCATGCCCCAACAGAAGTGATATATAAAAGACAAGACATTTTTACTGATTGCATTGATATAGAACCTAATTTTCATTATTAGGTATTTTGATATTATTTTAAGAAACTGTCAAAAAGCTGTGCAGACAGCTTGAGTCTCAAGGGGTCTTGGTAATATTATATTGGCTCAGAAAGAATATGATGTTTATTGACTGTTGCTCTAGGAAACAGGAAGTCATTTTAAAATAGTGAATATGTTGCACATCATTTTTGTAGAATTAAAAAGGTTATATGCAAAATAAATCTGGCAATATCAGCTTGGCTCAGTGCCATCCCATAAACCATATCTCACATAAAGCTACAAGATTCATTTCTTAATATTCAGTTTCTCAGTGGAGCAAACAGTCCAGGCATGTATGGGGCTGTGCTCTATTTAAAAGTGTAGTAGCATTTATTCCTTTGCAGGTTATGGTATTGGCTAAATCCTCAAGTTGCTTCATATTGTCCCTACATTTTCTATGTCCTACATTCTCTCGGAAGTCAATGAGAGTTCACTGGATGGAACAGTTGCATGAATCTTTGAATAAAGGGAAAACAGCCCAAGTACCCAATAAACTATACAGCTTAATTCTACCACCTCACTCAGGCAACCCTCCCAGCAAGGTCACTGGCAAGTTGACCCACTTGAAGAGAGTGAAATCGAGTTCAACCAGCAAGTAGAAATAGTTTTACCTGTAATGCCTCTACTAACAGTGAAATCTAGCTACTTCTGAGTATGGTGAAGGCCCATCTTACCACTGCACAGCAGCTGAAGGAAAGAAATAGAGGACTGTTTCAGTGTTTTTCAATATGTTTTGTACCTTGGGTTTTGGAGAGCACAGGGAGGTTTGTTCTCTCTCTGCACAGTATAAAATGGGAAATAAATACGTTGGAGTGCAATTTACTAAACGCAAAGCATACCGTTAGAACACATTATCCTGGCATTATCATTTAGATGTAGTTTATATATATGTAATATACTATTTTCAATGCAGCTTATTTGTATACTATGTTCAAAAGCAATAATTGTTTTCTGTTAAATACTAAGAGATTGTGCAGTATCCACTAATGACTTCAGTACTTTTGCATATGTCTACGATCTCTCTATGCACGTGTATATGTATGTATGTGTATATTTAAAGGGTGCTGTAGCATTACAGTGAGGGACACTTGAGACAGGAAAGAACCAGTGATCACAGCTGTCCTCTCCCTCCAAGGGGTTTTACCTCTCTGCCTGTTCTGCCTCAGCCTCATCAGCTGCTAGAGAAGGAGAAGGGGAGCAAATATTATCCAGCTGAGATGACAGCTGCCACCACCTCGCCTGTACCCTCCAACTTTTGAATCACAAGGTGGAAAATTTTCAAGGGGAAGTTTATTAGAGAAGTGGAAGGAAAATGAAATGAATCCCCAAGTGCAAGAGATAAGTGTAAGCACACAGATGCATTTCCAGAGAATACCTCCTTTAGGTCTTTAAGTCTATTTTCAAAGCAGGTGGCTGTCACCAGGCATAAGTTAACCCTCTATCTGCTGTGAAGTGTGTTCCATCCAACCAAGCTTCATAGACGAGAGCCTTGTGCTCTTTGTCCTCTCTTAGTCCAGTGTTAGAACCAGACTGATTCTCAGGCTCCGGGAGACTTGGAAGGTTCTCCATTAACTCAGAAACTTAATACCCTTCTTCTGCTTCTTATTTCCACTTCCAGGAGTTCATCTGGGTCCTGGATTGTGAGAGGAAGAACCAACTCCATAGTGCTTTGCTCTTAATCTTTAGAACAGGCAGAATTCACTATGGTACCAGGGTTTATTTATTTCTAAGTAGTTCCAATATGTCTAAAATTTCTTCTTTGGTTTTGACCTATTTAAGACTTCCTATCTATTTCTTCTGAACCAACCTCATAACTCAACAAGTAAACTGTTAATCTGTAGTTTAAATTCATTTTCGTCACCTGACCTTGTTACCAAAAATCACATTCCAAACACCGTAAGTAGTGAACATGTGCTTCTTCTTATGTCAGACCTTACACAAACAGTTGGACCATCCATCAAAGTCTTTATTCATTCCCAAGAAATGCTTCTAGCTGTGATCACTTCTGAAGATCCTTTCAGGTTACTTATTTAAATCTCCCTACTGGATTTGGCTTTTTTTAATTCATAGCTTTAAAGAAAACCAATATTAGGGCTACGAGCAAATCATGGGAATAGAATGCATTCTTAGCACATGTCAGTCTGTGAGCTTGATCTCTAGCACCAAAGAGAAAAGGAAGAAAGGAAGAGAAAAAGAAGAAAGGAAGGAAGAATGAATGAAGGAATTTTTTAAATTGTACTTTTTGCTTTCATGTTAAATGGTAACCTGTTGAAACTTGATATTCATAAAATGAAAAACTCAATGCAAATATGAAATGTGGAAGACTTCATAAGGCAATCAATTGCCGATATAGACAAATAGTAACTGAAGATTGAATTTCACCTCGTGTTTAATTAATATTTCTCTTAGATTCACACCTTGACCTCTAGCAAGATTACTTCTTTTAACATTTCCATTTCCATCCAATATATACAGGTGGACAAAAGACTTGAAGATCTGAAAATATATCTGAATCCATCCTGTTCTTCATCATCTTTATCTAGCTCTCACCAGTCCTACAGGGCGTTCATTCCAAAGACGTCCTAGTTCTGGCTTTCATTAATGCCCCCTCAGCAACTTCCCTTCTCTCATTCCAACCCTTGTTTTTTCCTCATGCTTATACTCACCTGTTATCTATTAAAATGTTGTTTCTGTACTGTTTCTTTAGTTGTCTCCTACTGCAAACACTCTTTCCAAATTACTACAACTGACATCCAGTCTCCATTCTTTGTCCTCACTATGTTTCTCAGTTTACATAATAATGTCCCAATTTTGGTATTTGTGACTCTTCAACCTGAAACAAAATACCCCTTTCTGCTTCATCTCCCCAGTTTCTTTCAGTGGACACCGTTGACATTTCCAGCCCCGCTTACTGGGGCCACATTGTGAGATTTCCTACATTTCCTTCCATTATTCCTTCTCACATAAATGTCATCCCTGCTTTTAACATGCACAAATCCTCTCAGCTAAAAATACACTCTAGCTTCAGGCAATAAGGAGAAAAATGCTATCTTACTCTTCGTTCTACACTCTTAGCAGTGCTTGTGCATGCAGTGGGTTATCAAAACAATAACGTAACACGTGGATTAAAAAAATGATATGAACACTCTACTGGCTCCTTAATGGCTCCCTGAAAATGCCACTTTGTCTTTCAGTCTTTGGTTCTCATTTCATCTCCTAAGTGCGACTTCTTTCTTTCTCTGTTAATCCAGGATTAACTCAAGACCCAGCACTTTATAAAACCTTTTTTAGTTATGCTTCACTGTGTCTCTTCCTTGGTTTTTCATGACTAACTGAGCCTACACTGCACAATACAGTCCTTAATTATGCACTTTTTTTTCTGCTTCTTTAATATTTTCAAAGTATATACATCTCATCTGCCCAACTTGACAAGGACAAAGTCTGTGTCTTCATGATTCCACAGACTAGAATCCATCTCAGTGCTGAGTTTGTGGAGGAAAGAATTGTTGACACAGCCCTCCAGCTGAATGGAGTCAAGCTTCAAAGCTTTTAAAAATAGAGCATTGACCCTGCCAACTGAGAGTCGGGTAGCCAGAGCATATGGATCCTTCTTTCCTCAGCAATAGAGAATAACAGGAATCCAGGATGGACCGTCAGTGTGTCCTTGAAATGACTGCTGTTTGGCTTCTTTCAAAACTCCAGTTACATGATATGTTCACAAAAGAAACTGTAGGCCTCCATCCTCAAAATTTAACTTGGCAGTATGTAGCTCAGAACATTTGGATAACTTGTTCAAAGATGTACCCTAAGCCTGTAGCACTGGCTCTTGATAAAATTTCCCCTCAACTTCTGTTTTCTCTGCTCTGTAACTGCATGAGTCACCCCATAAATAAACTGGGTGAGTGGCAGCTTCTTGTGTAGTGGTCAGGATTATTCCTCTGGACGTGGTCTGTTGATTTAGTTTCCCTTTCCTTCAGTAAATAGTCATGCATGCTTGATCAAATGGCATGACTTTTAAACCTTAGTTTCCTCATTTAATAAAGGAGATAGTAAGTCCTTAGTTTATCAGTTTGCTATGCAGATAAAATTTAAGAAAAATACTTAATACTGGCTCAATGGCAATGAGAATTAAACAAATTTTAGCTATGATTATTACTTAAAATGGACCATTTTAGGAAATATAAAGAGCTACTGTTTATTTGATAAGACTCATGCTTCTGTGAAATTGATACAAGGATTTCCAAGATTACTATGTGGGAATATTACAAAGAATGTTCTTCAAATTTTATGAAAGAAATTTGTATACTAGAATATCTTGTTGGTGATAGCAATTGAAGCTAAGTATGAAAATTATGATAATCTGTTTTATCGAGTAATAAAAATTATATAACTTGATCTTTTCCTTTATTCTGTTGTCCCAAATTTCAGAATTAAATTTAAAAATTACTTTGTCCACATTAAACGTGGAGACTGATATATTTAACTTCTCATGCACCTACATGGCTGTATGGTTTTATTATTATATACTATCTCTTTTCGCACTGTTTTTAATTCTTTTTTAAGTGAAATAGGCTAATTTAAAAAAAAATTACTGAGTTGAATTGCCTCAACTGGTAAGTTGTCCCTTTAAATTTTAAATTGCATTTTTGAAAAAGCAATGTATTCATGTAGCGAGACGTACAATAAAGTGAAATAATTTTCTCTGTATTCTTATGCCCATCTGTCCAACTGCCTCTACTCAAACATAAATAACCATGTTTATTCATTTTTAGGTACATATATACTTTCAAGTGTTCTTGATACATACAAAAACAAATATGAATGTCATCTGATTCATTTTACATAAGACATATAAAATTCTGCATAGCAATGTACGCCTCAGTTTTCAAGCCTAAATGATTTTGTAGAGCTCTCCTCTTAGTGCGCACAAAGCTAAAGCATTCATTCTTTACAGCTGCACAATATTTCACTGTATGACTTTCCATGGCATATTTCCACTTAGACTGTTTATGGTCCTTTGTTATAAACAGAGAATGCAGTTGTCAGCCTGACAAATAACTCTCTATATACGCATGGACAAGTGTAAGTTCTCTGGATTAGGATTTCTGTGTCAAAGCGTATTCATTTATAATTTAGATTGATATCATCAAACAGTGCTCAATGGGAGAACATAGAAGATTGCGTATGAAAGTCTATTCTCACAAACTCCCCAAGATATTATATTTTTGGGTTTTGCTAATGTGATTCATATTTTCTTCTTATTAAATATACCTGTGCTCTTTGTTCATTTATATGTTGCTCTACAAGCCACATTTTGGAATGCACAATTAAAAAGATTAGATTTTTGTGGCCAAGTATTACCCCTAGCTTCAATCTGTCATCTGTCTTTTTTAAAGTTTTTACTTTAAAAGTTGCAAAAGTTTCCTGATATTGGATAGCATTCACTTAGGAATTGTTCGATGAATTTAGCTAAAGGCAGTATATTCTGGAGCAGCAGGTTTTATTCAAGTTACATAAAGCCTCAGGGTTCCACAAGGCATGTCTACAGAATAACTTGAAATACAGTACAGTCACAGTTCAGATGTTAAAAATGCATGTGTTCCATCCCTACCAAGCCAAGCCACAAAGCAGTGTCCAGGGGTAGAATGTCAAGACATAAAGATACATAAAAACTTGTACACATTGGAAAACTGCCAAGCTTGGGAAAGCAGCTCTGAACTAAGGGAGAAAGAATTTTATATTTGTTTCATTTCAAATAATTTATTTTTATGTCTGATTATTTCAGTGGATAAGTAGATTTCTCTTTTAAAAAATATGTCCAAGTAGTTGAGGTTGCCCCTCAGTGGGATTTTGTGAGGATCCCTGCAGTGGGGTTTCTGTGACTGAAAGCAAGATGTGGGAAATTGCAGAACCTCGTCTTTGGAGTATTCCTCAGCCTCGCTCTCACCCTCTGGTACATACCAGATTCCCATGAAATCCACAGAAGCCTAGGACTTCATGGATGGAACTTAAAAATCACAGCTCCTATCTACCTCCTTATCCAAAGACAAGGATTTTTTTTATATTTCTTTTTAAAATATTTTCCCATATTTTTATTAGTGCATGTTATTTACACAGATCAATGAGTTTCCTTTTGTCAGATGTGTATGTGCCCATAGTATATTTTAGTCAATTCCCCCATCACCTGCTTGCTCCACCCTCCACATCAGCTTCACACTTTTGGTGAGTCAAGGTGTGTAATTATTTTGATCATAGTCCTTACGCTCCTGTTCCCTTCTTCCCTTCCTTTTGTCTAATAAAAATCTTCTTTCTACTTTCTTATATGAGAGTCCACGTATGAGTGAGAACAGGAACTTTACTCATCTTCAAATCTGTATTCTGTTGCTTAAGAGAAATTCTTCCTTAAGTGTAATTTAAATCACAGTCTTCATAATTAGCTTATTAATTTACTGTTATTAAAAGTGGAAATAAGAGTAGCTTTTTGTGATTATGTCTACAGCAATCACATTCATAAGATTTTTAAAGGTTTTGTGGTGACTGTTTTTAAGACCCTATATTGCTTCTCCTAGTGGAAGAATTGCTTCTGTAGTATTTGCAGCCAATGGTCACATGGTCAAATCATACAGAATAAATTGCCCTACAAAGACCAGCTTTCATGTTGCTCCAAGTCTTTCTTATGGAAAGTTTCTTCTCATTCATCCATAGCTATTTAGACATACAGAGTAAGATTCAGTTTTCTTTAATAAGGACAAATATTTAAAGGCAGTTATCATATCCTCCTTCCTGTCCTACTCTCCAATCTGTTCTCCTATGTAATCTTTTGTAGTTTTTACCATTATATCTCAATCTAGGAGACAGAAATGAAGTCCTCATTACTGTGCTCTGCACTTGTCCTAGCCTGTCAATCATTTGAATATGGTCATGCCAAAGGAACATGATACGACTGTGGGGGTGTCAAGTGCAGAGAACAGACTGGGTAACTTAGGTGAACAGATACCAATTTTTCTGTCTCTATTTTGCCCTTTGTGAGTCTTCACGTTGCCTTGACATCCAAATCATCCAAATTCATCAAGAAACAGTAGGTAAAGTTTAGTCATTAGCACTTGAGGGCTTCTGAAGCTAGATGGGTATCTAGTGATTATTTCATCTAACTGCTTCCTTTGGCAGATGGAGAGAAAATTTTACAGGATGTATAGAGCAGGAGAGCTTTCTGAAAATTCACATCTTTCTTACAGGCTGTACACAAAGAAACAAAGGCCTGTGGCCAAGTGTCCTTTAATGCCACCTGCAATAATCCAATCCTTTCGGTAGCATCCGTGGTAAGCAGAATAATGATCCTTGAATGATGGCCGTGCTCTAACCCTCCAAATCTCTAAACATGTTACCTGAGATGGGAAAAAGGACTGCCAATATGATTGTGGTTGAAAACATCAAGACAAAGAGATTATCCTGAATTATCTAGGGTGGGGGAGGGTGCCCAATGTAATTACGTAGGGCTCTGCAGTAGAGAGCCTTTCCTGGCTGTGATACAGGAAAATGTGGCAAAGAAAGAAGGATCAAAGATACAACACATTGCTTGTCTTGAAGCTGCAGGCCTGACACAGCAGCCAAGGAAATAGGAAAATATCCAGAAATCAGAAAAAAACAGTATGTATCTCCCCTACATTTTCCAGAGGGGAATGCACCCTCATCAAAACTTTGAACCCGTTGATATGTATACTTGGCTTCTGACTTACAGAACTCTAAAATAATAAATGTGTATTGCTGCAAGCCATTGATGTAATTTGTTATAGCAGCAATGCAAAGCTAATACACTAGATAAGAATAAATTTTGTATTCACAGTATTCACAGCTTTTTAAGATCCAAGGATTAAAATTATGTTGTATGCACAAAGCATTATACAGCCAAATTCTCCTTGTTTGGTAGCCATATCCTCATAATGAGCTGGGATCTTTTAGAAATTGCATTAACAACTCAGGGTACCATTTAGTCATTATTGCTGCAGTGCACTAGCTGTTATCCTGTTGATGATGGCCTAAATCTCCTAAGTTACTCCCAGGGAATAGCTCTTGCACTGGGAAAATTATCAATTTAGATTAATCTTTTATATTATCGCTTTTAGAAAGCGTGTTTGAAGAGCATTTTGGAAGCCTCTCTATTTTACACCTGGGTTCTCATGGCATTGGTTTCATAATAAAGGCCAATTTATACTAAGTACATTTCTAAACCAACTTAGAGTTTTATTCATTTAGCAAATGCTTGGAGACAGCACAATTTTCACTATGTTGTTGACAACAATGGAGATGGTTTTGGAGGATTTTCCAAAATCTGTTTGCACGAACTTACTGCCACCTGGGTACTCCTTCAGGCACTATGAGCAGAGATGTTGTTACATTCTATGGTTTTAAGCTGTTTTCCAGTGGAAAAAATGGCTTCACCAGTTATTATATAATTATTTTGTGCTAATTACAGAACATATATTGCTACATCTAATGATAAGAACTGCACAAGGAATGCATGTGAAGCCTTATTTCAGACATGAGGAAATAGACTCAGTAAGAAGAAGACATTTACCCAGGTTCACACATTTATGACTGCTGAAATGGGAGTCACTTGATGGCCAGTCTAACCAAAAAGCCCCATCACTGTCTTTCCACGTGCTGCCTCTATGTAAACAGGTACCTACCCTAACTGGACAATCATAAGCCTGTTCATTTCTCCATCCCAGAGACTCTGGATTATGAAAGGGAATTCAATAAAGTTTATTGAATGGCTAAATAAATAAAGGAATGAATGAAGAGAAGCATAAAGGTAATGTTTACAGTTTGTGTTTGTATCTTTACAATATCTGGGAAATTAAGAAAGTCATTATAAAGGTGTAAACTGAAAAAAACTTAAATAGAAAAACTAGACTTTAACAGGAATATTAAAGTTTTGTATCTATCTTTCACCCTCCCATGATCATGTAAGCACACAGATGGATACTTGAGCCAAAAGAATGCGGTGAACAGATTTGTTTCACAGCAGCACATGCCTCGGTAACAGGACCACTTTCTTGCCCCTACCCAAAAGGGAAAGAGGATCCCGGGGTCAAGAAGGGATCCCGATGTACCTTACAGGATGGGTAGATTTCGACACTAACTTTAGAGCGGTTCTGGTAGTGTTGGAATCTTGAGCTGCTGTAAATTTTGGGTGAGGTAAGCCCTGAAGAAGTCAAAGAAAAAAGGCACTGTGTTGAACTCTCATAGTGCTGTAGTTTTCAAACTGTTTATTATTAATATGATTTCTTTTAAGCAGCAGAACTCCATTTTTAGAGACAGAGTTCAATTAGAACCTAGGATATAAAACACATAAAAGAGGAAGAGCTGCTTCAGATGAAGCTGGGATGAGGAGTCCAGAGAGCTCCTGCCCCCCACGACACTTCTCCCTCCTCCTCCTCTCTATTGAAATGCTAGTGCTCCTGAAAGTCAGTGGTAAAACTTATATGTTAGCATTCTCACTTTTCTGCAGAGTTCTCCAAACTATGCTGGACAATTGAAAAGAGTTGTGTAGAATTTGCTGTAACATGACTTTGACTTAAATATATGTATCTTTTACTAGTAGAAATCCTTGAAATTTCAAAGGCCATTTATTTTACAAAAGCATACACATTTTATTACCTGGAGAGCCAAGGAATTAAAGTGAGATGACTGTTCCTAGATGGTTAGTCTAGTGCATATGGAGATGTTTTGGGCTGTGGTTGTTATTTTGCATGTAATGTATTTGAAACTTAGCAAGATGAACAAAGATGGATCCTTTAGCTTTCGATGTTCCTCATACAGATCTGTGGGACAGTGGCTGAGGTTAGACTCACTGTTCTGCAGTGAAAAGCAGCAAGAATAAAGTTAAAGTGTAACAAATATCTTTAAAAGATAATTAAAACTGACATGCTTCCTGTCCCTTCATTATGTTCTTCAGTTTTGAGGTAAAGTGATAAAGTTTAAAGCATATTTTTAGCAATGGCTTTTAGAGTTTTCAGCTAAATGTCAGAAAATATAACACATCCTCTAGCTAATTTAATGTACTATTTATTGAGTAATCGTTGTGTCAAACAATTATAAAATAGGTTATTAGTTATTATATAAGCCAAGACTCACAACAATCATGACAGGAATTGCAGTTATTACTTCCACTTACAGAAGGGAAAACTGATATTGAGGGAGGTCAAGGAATTTGTCCAAAATCGCCAAGTTCATAAATGTTGCGGCTTGATTTATAGATCAATTTTTCGTAGCTCTAGATTTCTATGTTCGACCCCTCCCCCACACAGTGTTAGCACATAATTTTTGAAGAATTCACAGTGTTTTGTTTTGAATTCAGTCATGCTTTGAATTAGGCAATTATGCCAAACTATAATGAAAGCACATCACTATGGTTTATCACAAGGAAAAAGTATTCTACATTATGCCCACCATGGGGAAATAGCTAACCTTGATAAGGCAATCACTTCCTGGTTTCCTACATGACTTTACATGTTCATTTACTACAACCCAGAACTGTTCCCGCTGACTGGGTTTGCATGTAACTTCTTATACACCTCTCTATGGACAGCAAAATCAGACTGTTTGATAAAGATCATGGTGCCTGTTATTCTGAAAACTCATCTGTATCACTGGAGTCCACTTCTATTTAATCTTTCACAGGCAAGAAATCTATGGCACAATTTTTTCAGTCTCATATTGTTTCCGTGGATGATGAAACCTCCCCACATTCCTCTGAAACACAGTGAACCTGTTAACCTCTGGACAGCAGGACTGTGACAGCCGTGGAGCGCACCTGGGGAGGCTGGAAGAGATAGCTGTGCCCACTGTAAAGAAATAGCAGCCATACGAAAGAAGTCCCCAGTGAGGCAGCTGCTCGTGGTGTTCTTTGATCTCTTGCACAGAAGGGTGAAAGACCCTTATTTAAACAAGTTAATTCAGGAGAGCAGTACATTCCCGTCTTACATCACTGTGGAAAGACAGTATGCCAGCTGGACCAAGCAAAACTAAACACTGCCTGTCAGATTCCATGGTGATTCTTAATTCTCTGAAAGCAGGACAAAGTTTATTGAGCTAATCAAATGAGGAGAATGATACCTTCCACATTGTTTAAAGACGGCATATTCCCAAAGCAGTCAAATATACAGAAGCCACTCAAAATAATCTCAGTGAGGATGGCCTTGTTATTTTTTGTCTTTTCTACCTCTGCATGAGTCACCCACATTTATTTTCTGTGCCTTCACATTCATGAGAGCACACGGATGGTGAGCAATGTGTTGTGCCCAAGGACTGAGAAGCTCCATCAGAAAGGGCAGGGTAGGGGCTGGGGATTTAGCTCAGTGGCACAGCGCCTGCCTGGCAAGAGCAAGGTCGTGAGTTCAATTCCCAGTACAGGAAGAAAAACAAAAACAAAAACAAAAAAGAAAGGGCAGGGTAAGTGATGGAAGGAAGCCAGCACCCAAAACATTGTAGGAGCATCTCACAGAGTGTTTGAAGTCAGGAGTTATTTTATTGTCCTTTATAGAAACAATGAAATAGCTTCATCTCTACAGGTAGATTGAGCTGTCCTCACATAAAATCCAAGTGTGAATTTAAACCCTCTATCTGCCTCCCCTCCACCCATCCTTCATTTCATCTTCCTAACCTTTGTAAAGCTTTTTGTCCATGTTATTTCACAGACCTTCTCGCAGCCAGGGACATCTCCTTGCCCTTCTGAGCTACAGAGTATTTGCAGTGCTTCACTGAATTCGCCTTCTTGACTTATTCTGTGCAGTGCAAACATTGCTTGTGGAGATTGTAAACTTCCTGAGTTGCTGGCTTTTCATCCACGAGAGGCTGAACAGACAGGTTAGAAAATACTCTTTTAAATAAAAAAACTGCCATGCAAAATATAAAGTGATTAACCTGGAACCACAGTTCCCATACAAACCTGTAAAAGACCAATGGACAGCTGTTTTCATTTTTTATTTTAATTTTCAAGCTTTGAAATTATTAAGGTTGTGAAAAATCAGTCTGTATCCTATCCCAAAAAAGGCCTAAGAAAATGTTACTTAAGACCTGAGAGTCATAGAAAATAAAGCCATATTTGCAACATGTCTATGAAGAAGAAATCAAAAGACAAAAATATAAACTTTTAAAAAGCAGTGTAAGCTTTGATTCTTTAGAAAAATCACTTTAGTAATGATTAGGACACAAATTACAGGAATAAAATGACTAGCAAGCAAGAGGCACTTACCTATTGTAGGAATAATGAAGAAAAAAGCACTGTGGAGACATCTGTCACTGCATATCCCTTTTAGAAAAAGAGGCCTCGTCTAACAAGCAGGTTTTAAGTAGCTGTGAAATTCCTCACATAGGCAATTCTCTAATAAATACTGGGATGTAGACATTCGCTGGGCATTTCTTTAGAAAGCAGCTGTGTTTTAGAAGTAAACTACTTTAAATCATGAAAGAAAGTGCCCAAGACAGAAGACTTTGGCTAGAATTGACAAAAGGCTGCTCTTTCTTCCTTTACCAGAACAACCAAGTAGTAAAACAAAGCAAAACAAACCCCCAAACCAAAGTAAAGAGAAAATCCTCTTTCTCACATGGGAAGGGACCAAAAGATGGAAGGATGGACAAGCAAAGGAGGGGAAAGGGATGAAATAAGGAATTAAGATGTACTGTGTACATGGACCAACTCCACTCAAGGAATGTAAATATTGTGTAATGTAAGAATGAATGAATGATGAATGAATGAATGAATGAATGAGAGAGATAAGAGAGAGGATGGAAGAATAACTACTTTTCTGGGTTCTATCAGCTTTATTTTTTCCAACCCTAAAATATAAGGTCACTAGGGGAAGGAGATAATTCTAGTCAGACATGCTCATAAATCATGGACTCCTTTCCTTTGACGGATTTGCAATGCTGAATGTTGGTGAAATGTCTTTATTTTAATAACCATTCATTTTAACTTTCTAAAAGGGCATTCTTTTATACTCCCCAAGTTACCACAACTTGTTTTTGAAGGAAGGGTACAGTGATATAAAGAGAATCATGATGAGCTAGTCTTCTCTCTGCAGAGAACTGAGGATCTACATGCCCCAGGACATAGGACACTAGGGTTATACTTTGTCAAAAATGGAAGTGAAACATGTCTAGGTGAGTGGAGAGTGGGAGCTTGGGACCTTCCTTCAAGGAGTCCCTTGCCAGTAGGAAAGAGAGGCAACTTGCTGAATCACTCAATTCTTGCAGAGCTGGGTGCCATCTAATCTCTCACGGTCAAAAGTGGTTTTCCAGTGGGATTTATCAGAGAGCCTCTCTGCCTTTTGTGCCCATTGAAGATGTGACCGATGATCCTCAATGTTATAATTTTTGTAGCCAACTCTGACGTGAAATATTTCTAGATCCATCTATACCCTTTATAGTCTTTTTTTTTTTTCAAGTAAGGAGGAGGAGTGCATTTTTGGGCCACTGATTAGCCACCTGCTAATGTGGGATATTTTGCTAGATGAGATCTGGGAAAGATTCGCCTCCTGAAGAGTTTTCATCAACAATTGGATGGATGGTCCTGCTACTCTGTGACACCTCTAGCACTTGGCTTTTAATTTTTATGACTGAGTTATGAAATGAACCTCTACCAGCTACTACCAGGAGCTGCAAACATTAATACTGATGTCCAGAAAGGGTAGGAGTGCAGCTGCAAGATGATTTAAAGATGAGAATTATGAGGGAAAGCATCCCTGTAAATAAATCCACTATACAATTCACTTACCTTTTCACTCCAAATTTGAGAGGGAATTTATTTTTCTTTTTTTTTTTTTTTTTTTTTTTTTGGTTTTT